>NC_092191.1:18950770-19252406 GCF_043641665.1 Enoplosus armatus
GTTACCCTGTAAACAGTAAGCGGCTTACGCAGTGCCATTGATGAGACCGAAGCTAAGGTCATCCTCCTTCTTCTCATTGTAAACATCGAAACATCCTGTGATCTCATCTTGGAAGTCGTTGTGGACCTTGCAGGAGTTGTTCATGATCTTGATCTGCCTCATTCTGGGGACTCCCAGCAGCATGTTCTCATAGTATATAAAGGACTGGTCTCCGCTGTCCAGGGACTGGTTATTGTACCATTTAGTCCAGTAGAGGCCATCCAGTAATGGGCCCTGGGCGTACTGGACATATAAAGAGAGGGTGGATGCAGCTTGAATTGCACACAGAAGAAATTTCATATTCTCATTTCTCAGTGATTTCTCATTGTGGTGAACATGGAAGAAAACTCACAGTCCAGAAGTCAGCCATGGTGCTAATGGACTGAAACTTAACCCCACTTTCACCGGCTGTATTCACAAACAGGTCCGTCATGGCTTTAGTGTAATAGTAGGTGCTCGAGTTGGTCATACCGTATGTCACTGAAAGACAATGCAAGTCAAGTCATTTTATTTATATAGCCCAATATCACAAATCACATATTTGCCTCAAGGGGCTTTACAGTCTGTATTGTATACAACACCTTCCATCCTTTGACCCTTGATTTGGATAATGGGAAAAAAATGGAAGAATCCTCAGGAAGAGCAACAAAGGACGGACAGACATGCAATAGATGTCGCACAATCACACGTAATCACATTGTTAACGCCTGATCATTGATTCCTATCTGGCTTTGCTCAGGCTCAGCTCTAAATGTTGCTCCATTCAATGGTCCAAGATAAGACAACTCTGAAGCAGACACGCAAGGCCTCATTGAAGACTTTGTTGTTTAGCCATGTTTATGTGACTGCAGTCAAATAGATTAGAGGCCATAATTTGTTTGAAGAGAGAGCACACTGGCCTGACGTAAATAGCCTCATCAAACAATGTAAATCTAACCCAGACAAAGCAACAATGGACGAGGCCAAATGCTCTTATCGCTAAAAAGCAAGAGAGCAGTGCCCACGTCCCTTTCACTCCTAATGCTCAGCTGGACAATGGCTTTCAGGCAGAGGGATGCAAAGGGCATTTGTTGTAGGCATTAAAGCAGATGGGAAGCTTTTGATGATAAATCAACAGTCCAAAGTGCCCTATACAGTAACATCCTGCTAAATGGTGAGCACTTCAACAATAATAAGTTAATAAATAGTTGATTGAGATATACATATGAGTAGACATAAGGTACATAAATACAGGAACACCAAACTAAATCTTCTTTGAAAATACACTATAATGCATTTGAAATCTCTGTCACCCCTCTGTCACATTATGGGTCATTAATGTGTTAAAAGCATACATTTGGGACAATAGGACAATCCAGGAAAATAGGTGTCAAAGTAAGCTTAGAGTTTCACAACTTTCCTTAAAGTATCTAACATTTCGAGGTATATTAAACACTTCGGTGTGCGATACTGCATGTAACAAAAGTAACAAAAGAATGACTTGCAAATACTGTTTGGCCAGGGTACTGAACATCATATTCAACTTGAATTTTGAGACTACCACAAGTGCCAGGAATAGCCATTCATATTTCAAATGCAAAATGTCGGATGATATAAGTAGAATACTTACAGAGGCATATATCCACCAGGAACACCAGATAGACCAGTAATTCCCGTAGCGTGGTTCGGACGAACAGTTCTCTGTTGTTTGAGGTGTTTTCGGTCAATGTTGTGCCCCACAAGCCTACAGGAAAAATACAGTGTAAGATACAGTTTATGTCATCTCATCCATCCATTGTCTATAACCGCTTATCCTCAGAGGGTCGTGGGGGGTTGGAGCCGATCCCAGCTGACATTGGGCGAGAGGCAGGGTACACCCTGGACAGGTCAATTTAAGTCATTAAGATTTATTAGCCAACAAGATATATCAGTTGACCCAGACACAGACTGAACCAGTACCAAACAAAGTCTCCAGTGATGTTTTTGTCAAGAGCTTGGCAAGGTGTCATCCATATTCACTAAACTAGCTGTACAGATGACAGTTACAGCAGAAATACTGTTTTGAGCTGGATGGGTTCCTACCTTTAATAAAAGAGCAGCAGCCTCTTTGTTTCTTCACCAGGCTTTGGCCAGTGGATGGCGGTTCCTCTGGGAATGGGCCGGGGGTGTCCAGTTTGTACATGCTGTCCATGGAGCCCTGGAAGAGGGGCTGAGGGTTGTAGATGGTGCTGACAGCTCGTGGCAGGGGCGGAGGGGAGCCACAGAAGCCCTGGTTAACCCAGGCACCGTTTCCCATGCTGTCCAACTCGCACTCCACCTGCCCGGTCAGGTGGCTGTCGGCCCGGTTGTTCAGGCACTTCATGCTGTTAGACGCCTTTGTTTCTCTGTATGGACCGCTGGTGTTTAGATCAGAGGTGAAAGTGAAGCAGAGCAGTGTAGTCAGCTTTTGAACACCTGCTGGAGAGGTGATTATAAAGAGTGGATGACATCAGCTTTGTTGAGGGAGGAGCTGCTGGTCCTCTGATGGAGCTTTTGTTGTCTTGAGATTGACACCCAGTTAAAACACATTGAGGTAATAAAATGGTAGGTGTTGTACTAACTCAACATTGACGTACTTGTGTCCCGTTTTGGACTCTTCAGCAAGGTTCACCCATATATTTCACATTTAACCTTATTTTGGTTCATGTTATAATCTAAAACCTGAACCAATAAAAGCTTGTATCTAGTCTTGTACTTTCAGTTGCCTGGTGCCTCTAATAAATGATCATTTTCATGTGAGCAATAGTCAATGCATTTGGTGAAAATAAAACAAAACATGCAAAATTAGTGTAGACCTCAACCTCCATCAGAATTGCAGTGAAGACCTGAAGTCATAAAAATACCCACCTATTAATTTGGAAAATGTCTAATAAAAGAGAACATGCAGCCATGTTGGAAGGCTAAATAATTCAGCAGTTTAAAGACATTTTAATTTGTTTTGCCCTCTCAATTACTTCCATGCTGAGCACATTGTTGTCACTATTGATTAACAACTCATCCAATAACGTGCTCCTATTGAGGAAATCAATTAATTGCATGTCCAGTATATTTTCTGTCGCCAACTGTTTGCAGCTTGTGACTGAATTAATGAAGAGCGTAATTGCAGTGTCACTGATGGTCCCTGCCTCATTACCATTACGCACTTTTGACTCCGCCATCTATTCATTTTTGACGTGCCAACTGTCAGAAAGCGTTTATTAGGTATGCAAACATTCAACGTGGCATATGAATGATTATGACCATCTGTATCAGTGTTTGGCACCTCGTCTATCGGCCAAGTCTCTCCTGCCAGCCCAATAGGCCCCCTGCAACACTTATCACACGTGTATTAAAGTGTTCTTGGCTAATATCAATGTTTAGTTGAATACTTAAGCTATTTTATATTTTTGTATTCTATAAAGTCTTATATGATATCAATCTACATATTTATCTTTGTATTTCTTGATGTGTTTATTTTGTGCAGTTAGAGGCATCAAACCAGACAGACTGGAATATGAGATGATCTACAAACGACTAAATATTACCACCCAAATCAACAGCAGTAAGACGCAGTAGGAAGTGTATAGTGTATCAGCAGTTGGACAGTACAGTTAATACACTGCTGTAGATGTCTTATACTTAATGCAGATAGAGTTTGGGTCCAGCTATGGGCGTTCATGCTTCAGCGACTCTGAACAGAGCGATTAGACACGGCCATTACCACACAATAGAGTTTAATTTCTGCTCCCCCTCTGAAGCCGTGGCAGGATCTGGCACACAGGCTTCCTTCATTTGCTGTGGCTTGTGCCACCATTCAAACTTTTTCAAATCTAGAACAATCACTTTTCAGTGGCTGATGATTGCCATTTAAATCTGTAGCTGTGTGGCTCAAACACTGGACAGTTGCGGATCATATGGCGTCCTGGTTTGTCTCTACGTACAACGGACTATCCTGTAGCAGAATTGAACTCCAAAAGGTGTTATTTCTATGGAAGAAATTTGAGAATAGAATAGTTAAATGACTGTAATTGGGCCCCCTCCAAAATGAGTCTATATTAAATGTTTAGATTTTTGGTTCTCCATTGACGTAAAAGTGTCTTATCTCAGAGCACAGGGGCTCAGGACAAAAGGATGATTTATTCCCCAGGGTGCAGAGCGAGGCAGTGCCACAGACGTGACCTGCCATTACTCCTACTGAGAACTTGGCACGCAAAACAAAGGCTGTGCTGTAAATTAGTTGCTCTCTGTGATAACCCTTGTTTTAACGCCACACAGGAGACAAAGTGAGATTATGGGGGTTAAAAATGCCAGAGCTTTCTAATAATAAGATTAAGTTTGTATTGCAATTAGAAAATTATGCTATTGTGTGAATGCACTATTTAGCTTTTCACTATGTCAGGGTTATATTTTGCAAAATTAATGTTTTTGAGGATGCAAAAGGAACATTTTGTTCATAGGGAATCAGCTTTGTGTAGTTAAAAGTTGTATAAACTAACTTAGTTAGCATGTAATGTCATTACATGCAGTAGATACAGTATTAAGCACATTATATACAGTTCCATTTTTCTGTTGTTACAAAAATCCCATATTGTACCATCATCATTAGTTTATGACTGTAACAGAGAAGACAATAAGGAACAAGAGTAATAGTTTTTCATACAAAATAGTTTATTTTTGATCAAAAACTATAATTCAACAAAATAGAGGTCTGCATGTGAAAAATAACATCTATCTTTCAACTCTACAAACACATACTTACACTTTGACAAAATAGTTACATATTGACTTTGACTATGCAACTAAGACCACAATGATTTTCTCAGAATCCATTGAACATTGCACAACGTTTTAGGGCCGTATCAAAATAAGCGATAAAAATACACCATTGCCTGTATCTTCAGTACAATCTAGTGGTCATTATAATGACACTACATTTCTGTCATTGCTATACTTTGAACAAAAAGATGCTCAACCTTGCTGGCAAAAATAACAAAGACTTCAAACTGAAAAGGAAGCCTTTCTGATTGTCATACACAAATTATATAAATATAAAAAGAAAATAATGCAATACAAATGTATTTACTGAAACATATTCACATTGTCACTCACACCCAACAACATGACTGATTATCTACCACATGGCAGCAGTTTATGCGTGGACCTGATGGCCATCGAACTGATATGAGAACGACGAGTGGATGTACTCCTGTCCGCTCGGAGAGTCGTACCTCATGAGGCACGGGTAGTTTTCAGGCTGCACGCAGTCAAACTGCAGGTCCAGCCACTCCCTGTGAGGAGTGTTGTGCCTCCTGGCGTCTGTCAGGATCCGGTTGAGGGCCATGATGTAGCTGAGGGCCATCTGCAGGGTTTCGTACTTGGACAGTTTTTTGTCCTGGCCCCACTGGGGGACCACTTTACGTAAGCGATCAAAGGCTGTGTTCAAACCCTGCATCCTCTTCCTCTCTCTGGCGTTGGCAGCCATCCGCCGCCTCGTGGCAGTCTCGTATTTCTCTGGGCTCTTGGAGTCTGGTTCTGAGGACTCGGATCCAGAGTCAGTGCAGCTGGGTCGACGCGACTTCATGATTTTTGGTTGAAGAGTGGAGCCGGTGTATGTCCTCAGATCAGAGAGACTCAGCTACGAGTCAACAGATTTGTCAGAGAAGTTTCTAGTTTCAGCTTCTGGGTTCCTCGGAGGTCTCCTCAATGTTACAGCCTGGCTGATGTCCAAGCTGTGTGTCCTTTGTGCTGAAATATTTGTAACTCCAGATAGTGGACAGCCCGAGGAGTCCAAGGTGTCTGTGTTCCTGGAGACAGTGAGGGAGCAGCTTTTATAAGATGGAGCAGATGAACAGGTGGCAGCAGGTGGAGTCCCTGCCCTCTCCCCCCCCATCCTCAATATTGCTCATAGAGAAACACACCCATGCGGACTCATAAACACCCACACCCACACCCACACCCACTCTCAGCACACACACACACACACACACACACAGGCATATATACGAACACTCAGCACACACACTCAGCACGCACACACACACACACACACACAAACAAAACCTTAATGAAATTCCAATTATCTTGGGCTGGCCTATCTGGCCGTGGCTTCACTCAGAGCCATGTGTCACAAACACCAAAAGTCTACCATCTGGTAGCACAACTCACGACAGCTGATGGTGCAAACAAACTTTTAAAAGGCTAACAATTGTGGATATTTCCCAATTAAGCTTAAATTCCCACCAACCATGTGAAATGACTAAAAACCTAGTAATTAACTATCAAGGTTCAAACTCTTAATTAAGATTTAATTTAAACAGAATATCGACAAATTATGGAATATAATTACCCACTGGTATTAGAAAATAAAAAAAAACTACATCACATACAGTATGTTGCTAAAATGACAATTTAAAAGCAGCAATGTAATTTTTATCTAATTTAAAATTTGCTATACTGTGTCAAAGGAAGGATTCTAACTTTTACTTATTTGATATGCAAACATACAGTATCTCACCTCGTTAATAAAAGGTTTTCTATTTCTTGACTAATTAGTGTTTTACGTAGTCCAAATGTTTTCTCCTTCTTAAGTTTAACATTTTTGTTTTGAAATTTGAATAAATGTGAGACTCAGCCATTGTTATATTTAGCTGCCGTGTGTCTCAGAAATACATCTGTAAGTACAGTATCACAACTTAAAATCTAATTTGTTCATAAATTAAATATGAAATCTTTGGAAGCACCTTGGCTGTAAGTCTATCGGGTCTTTTTTTTTTAAAGTTACATAAGACCCCAAGAAGTCCCCTTTCACTTCTCATGTAACTGGTCTCCATGTGATAATAAGCATAATCTGAGATTAGCCCGAGGCAACAGAAGTGGAAGTGTGGCCTGTAACCTGAGGGATTTTAACAGCACATCAGGGGATTATGGCTCTCAAACAATATGGGCCAAGATGTTGTACAGATTACTGCGCCATCTGAGATTTGGAGAGCGGTTTGGTAAAATACTTTCTATATTCTCCGGAAACGTCTTCCATGTTCTATATCAAAAAGTGCATTAGTCTGGAAGGGTGTTTATTGGTGCCGTGGTCTTAGTGAATCACAGTATGTGGGATGCATTAATGTTCCTTATGTACTAAGGACCACATGAGAAATAAATAATTGATCTGTGTAGTGGTCCGAGAAAATGAGACAGACAGAATAATTTGTCTGTCTGTCCTTCCCATCTGCCAACATTGAATTCTGTAATTCAGGAGGATGGATCTGAGCACGTTCCTCCGTTACACACACACACATTCAAACACACTGTTGACTGTCACCAACTCTACTGTACTTTAACCGTGCTCTGCTTGTGCTCTAAATTCAAACAATGGTCTCTCAGTTTCGCTTTGAATCACAGTGAATTGTGTGTTTATCTGAGAAAAAGATGCATAGAATGTGATTCATTTCTTGTAAACTCCTGAAGTACAATACTGTAGTACTTTGAGAATACTTCAAACTTCTACCCCACTACTTTTTGGAGGTAAGTAATTGTAATTTTTACTCCAACACATGTATCTGTCATCTTTAGTTACTGTTGCATTGCAGATCTTTACATACAAAATAATTAGCTAGTAAAATATGATATGTTTTTATAAACTACCCAACAATATACAATTTACAAAAATCCCATATTTCACCATCATAATTAGTTTATGACTGTAACAGAGAAGACAATAAAGAACAAGAGTAATAGTTTTTCATACAAAATAGTTTATTTTTGATCAAAAACTATAATTCAACAAAATAGAGGTCTGCATGTGAAAAATAACATCTATCTTTCAACTCTACAAACACATACTTACACTTTGACAAAATAGTTACATATTGACTTTGACTATGCAACTAAGACCACAATGATTTTCTCAGAAGAAACTTAAAATGTGAATGCAGGATTTTGACTTGTAATGGAGTACTTTTACACCATGGTATTGTTACTTTAAGTAAAGGATCTGGACATTTCTTCCACCTCCGCTGCTTCATTTTCTGGTGTCGTCCTTTGTCAGGAAGGTCATGTAGCTCCTGTCACTGTATTGACAAACTCAAAGCTTGGGTGTAGAGGCAGGTTATGAATGATTAATCACTGTCGGAGGCCTAGAATAATGCCTGTCTCTGGTATTGGGTCATGGACACAAGCTGATGCTGTCTGGTCATTTTGGGATGGACTGGTTAGCTGTGCAATTAGGCATATAATCCCATCTACCAGTTGGTTCATTGATTACAGATTGATGTAGTTTGCCAGCTGCTGCTTGTCTTGTCTGAGGGCTGAGGGCCTTGTCTCAGACGTGGCCCGGCCCTTCCGTGTCTTCCACCCTTTTCTGTTTTTTCTTTTTTTTTTTTTTTACAACCACTCACATGATTGGCTTGTCTGAGCACCGATGGCTGAGCCATGTCCTCTGTCAAAAGCCATATGTCACAACTGAGGAGTGACCCGTCTGCTCTGACAGAAACATGCACCCTCATGAATCCAGCTCTCCTTATGGAGAAATGGAGATTAGGGCACAAAGCGTATGTTTCAGTACAGGAGAAAGTGTAAGAAAGGATTCCCACTGCATGTGTGGTTTGACTTGATAAATCTCATTATCATCACAGGATTACTTTTAAACGAGCAGTGTGAATAGGCTCATACTTAATTTTAATGAGCTTAGAGAAACACATCACAAGTGTGCTAATACTTTCCAATGTGTGGACATATATTGCTGCTTTTAAAATAAACTTTGAGAATCGGGACTTAAAACATTACTGTTATTATTGTACTTATCAAGTTGAGTACCCTACAAATGGCATGGCAATATTCAGTACAAGTGAGCTATGAGTGTAATAAATTGGATTTCTTCCCCAAAAAAAACAACAACCAACAACTCATTCACATCCCACATAAATGTTCTACTTAGATACACATACAGCACCCAGTTAACAAGTAGGCCTGGCAGCTGGTCAGATGAGGCTCGGGGTATAATTAGGTCACGTAAGGTGAATGTAATTTTATGCCTATTTGAACTCTCTTCCCCTCTAATTGGACTGATTAGCAATGCTTAATTGGCTTCTGAGCTTTCCTATTTGTTTTGAATTTGGCATCAGTTTAAGCTGCTAGGGCTCTGATTACAGCATAGTCAAAACAAGCTCTCAGTAATGACAGCAGAAATTTAGGTTAATGGCAGAGGTAGCAGAATAAACTTCCCATTAACTGAATACATTCTACAAGAGAGATGAAACTGCAACATATGAATGATTTTCAAATCAACTGGAAGATACTATAAACAACTATAAACTAAACTAAAATAGAGCAGAATGACTTCAGGTGCTGTCTAAGCAGCATGCAGAATAATAATCACCTGTTCCAGCAAAGCAAACACATCACTAATTTGAATAAATATAACTTTATTCTGAGAAGGACAAAACTATTTTACAATGTGCAACTTTACATCAGTTGAGTATGTGCTTTCAAACTATTCTTCAATATGTTTTCAAACTGACTTGAATTTATCTGTATCACAGTTCAATAATAATAATAATAATAACCTCTGCAGAATACATTTGACTTGTTGGTGTCATTTTAAAGCAAAGCCAACAGTCAGAACAGAAACAAAAATACTTTTCCGATACTTTTCTGATACAATAATTTAATCCGATATGATACAACTGAAATAAATCTTTGTCGATACAAAGATGAATTAAATCACGTGACAGCAAAATAAAATTCAAACAAAGTGTTTTTCAACTACTAACCATGACTGAGACTCGGCTAACAGCGTATTATTATTATTATGACTGGGAGCAGACACAGTGTGTTTGTTTTATAATATTTTTTTGTCAGCCATTGGCATGCATGCACATGAAAAAAACATGGTGCAAAAATGTGAACCAGTGATGAACACCAAGAAATGATTTAGGTAAATTTAGAAAGAATCCCACCTTGCTGCAGCCATTTAAATAAACTAATCTAAACGACACATTCAAATGTCTATATATATATTTTATATACTACTTCTGATTATTAATAAACAATAACTTATAACTACTTTTTATATAAACTTTAAAATAAACTAGTACTATCAGTACAGGTGTATATGCTATAAAAATAAATGGTGCTCGTACCACTAACAATTAAGAACAGACGTTATCACCAACATTCAGCGACAACCTCACTGTTGCAGCTAAATATGATGTAAAAAACAAACGTGAGTCATTCAAACCTGTGGAGAACACTATTCAACTCCACTGATGGCTCATGAGCTAAGACTTTGCAAATCTGTCATTTCTCTGTATGTGAGACACTCTTCATATGACTTGAGTAAATAGGAATGGTGACAAACCCACTGTCAGTGGTGATAGCTTTAATATAATTCTTTGCCATTCTAGTCTGAATGAATCACTTCAAATGCGTCACACAAATCACATGACAATCTGCTCAGATCATCATTCTCCCTTTAGCCCTCCTCAGAGGGTGCTGGGAGGCCTCTGAGGGTCACCATGCTGGAGAGTTGGTTTGCAGGCCGCTCACAGCTCCTCACTCTCCAACGTGGCCTCAGGAGGAGAGCTGGAGAACAGGATCGGGCTGGTCTCCGACGTGGGGAAAGCTGACTTGATGTCGAGCCCCTGGCCTGTCAGAGCTGCGTAGCGGCTGCCTGTGCGCGGAGCCTTCTTCATGGGTGCAGGGATGCTCTGATGCCACTGTGCTGAAGGTGCAGCAGATAGCTATTATTACTACTTAGAGTGACATGCTGAAAAAGAGGCACATTTCTTAATAGAACTAATAGTTACACAGCTGTACAGAATATTAACCATAGATATCAAGCCTGCAGGTGCAAGATACAATTCCAGCCTCGTTTTTTGCTGACACCGTGTACCAGCCAGCATCATCTTTTGTTGTTGGCTGGATAAGGAGACACACGTATCCTGTTGCATCCTGGGTCATGCTGAAATAAACAGAAAATGGAGAATTCATTCTAATTCCAAATAGAGATCTCTGAAACTATCATGTTGCAATAAATGCAGTACATGATACGGAAACAGCTGCAACGAGAGGCTCAGAACTCCTTCTAACCTGATTCTGTCCTTTGTTTTAGAAATGGTGTCATTGTCTTTCTTCCAGAAGATGACTGGAGGGGGCATACCCACCACCCGACACTCCAGCCTGACTGGAGTACCGTCAGGAATACCCATGTTCTGCAGCTTCTCCAAGAACTGGGGAGGGTGCTTCATCTCTTTCTCTAAAGCGGACATGACTTAGATTACTGGATCTTCCCAACAGGACACGGGACATCACACTGAAGTATTCAACTGATTTGTTAATTCATTTTCATCATCTAAACGCAAGGTCATTGATTGTATCCAGTCCTTACCCACAACTTTCAGTTCTAGACAAAAGGAGCTCTGCCCGGCTTTGTTGCTTGCGATGCACGTGTATGTGCCGGCGTCATTCTGTGTCAGAGGATCGATGACCAGAGAATGGACACCATTCTCCCGCACCAACATCTTGTGGTAAAGGTCTGGATAGATTGGCTGCCCGTTGACCAACCACATCAGCTCTGGGTTGGGTAGGCCACTGACCTGGAAGACAAAAAAA
Source organism: Enoplosus armatus (assembly GCF_043641665.1). Taxonomy (NCBI): domain Eukaryota; kingdom Metazoa; phylum Chordata; class Actinopteri; order Centrarchiformes; family Enoplosidae; genus Enoplosus; species Enoplosus armatus. The sequence goes on from NC_092191.1 coordinate 18,962,411, forward strand.
GGTTGAAAGTAAGGTGAAGCAAGAATGCAATATTTTACTGATTGTATTACATGCCAGGGCCTGCAGCCTACCTTACAGTCTAGCCTACACAGTCTTCCCTCGTGAGCCAGCATGTCTCCCGGAGCCTGGAGGAAGTGAGGCCGAAAAAAACGCTCCTGGGTTTGCTCACCTTCAACTTCCTGTATGCGAGTTCGCACCCTGAAAAACACGAGGCGTGTTATGAGGCACAAACGCACATTTGACATTAATCCATGTCGGTCTTTGTCGTTGTGCATGTTAGCATTTTGGGAAAGATTGATACACATGAACCCCCAAATATCATTATTGCCAGGGAGGTAAGTCAACCATTGGCTGGTCCTTCATGCTGCAGAGGGGTTCTTCTTACCTCTGCGGATCACACTGCACACTCAGCCCTGCTCACCTCTGAGAGTGAATAGGTGTCAGTCGGTTTCGGGGAGGTCCCGTTTGGACTATCAAATGACCCGAGCAGCTGATCCGTCCCTGATGGTCATTAAATATTAAATAAATCAGATAGTGCAGATGGAGAGAAGGTGTTGACAACATGAACAGGAAGCAGATTGTGAAGTATTACCTGTGGATTAGCTGCCATGATGGTGTAGTTGCCATCGTCATCATTGGTCGTGGACTCAATATGTAAAGCACAGGTCCCATCCCCCTCTCTTATCTTCTTGTAATGGACGTTCTTCCTCAAGATCTGCTTGCCATCTTTGAACCAGTAAACCTGACGAGAGACGCAGATGTGAAGGATAAATGTGAGGGATGAAAGTGAAAGATCAAGCCGTCATTTCTGCGGCACAGTCGTTGACCTCTCACCTTTGGAACAGGGATTCCCACTACTTTACATGAGAAAGTGACAGGCACGCCTTCCATGGCTCTGAAGTTCTTCAGTTTCTTGTCAAATATGGGTGCGATGCATTTTCCTGTAGGGACGTCATCGTGCTGCACCTCATCATCCGACTCCTCCACTGGCGTTCGCTCCAAGCGGAATTCAATCTCGCTCATTAGTCTCTGCTCGAAGCTAGACACTTTGTACTCCTGGAAAAGGAAAACCACTACATAAAAGTAAATTCCACAGTCGTCTGCGTGCACCATCTGTGCCTATACCAAATTTCCCTGAAACTCTGTGCATACAATAACATGCATATAATGTACACGGATGCTTAACACATTGAGATAAGCAACAAATGCTCTTGGAGAGGTATGCAATAATCAGGAACATGAGGCAACATGCGTCTGTTTACCATGTAACAACAGTGATGTTAAAGTAACAATCTGTAACTCAAATCTCAAAACAAAAAGGTACAGATTGTGTCTTTAAACCACTTGTTGGTGAAGATCATGCAGCGGCATCTGTCTGACAGTATCACTCCCGGCTGCTAAAAAGATTTTGCTCATCCAGCCAAACAAAATAAGACTGACGTTAAAACAGGGAACAGAGGAGGATGAACTGTAGAAGTGAACTGCAGAGTTGAAAAACATAATTTCTTGACAATTAAACCCCTTATTTGATTCTTATTGAGAACCTCTTGATTGCTTTTTCATCTACAGTATGGGCTAGCAGAAAGACAAAACTAGCAGGAGATTATTGAAGTGTGTGAAATGTAAGGACAATGTGCAGATTAGAAAACCCTTTTGGGAAAATCTGAAATGCAAACAGGAAAAAAAGGGGCTGCAAGCTTCAGTGGGGAAAATGTAAAATGAGTTAACTGAAAGCTGGAGAATACAGCACTTCACAACATTACAGTCGTTATATTTCATTGGCTTTATTCCTTTTAAACCTAAAATTATTAGTGCAGGTAATATATTAGTTAATAGAAGATGAAATGCTTGATTAGAGATATTAATTAACCATGGTATTTAGATAAGTATATGAGAATATACAAGTTTCGTGATCTCCGTCTGAAACTGTGTAATAACCCATACAGCCTCGAGCAAAGCAGTGCTTGGGACGGGAAGATCCTTGTACCTGATCATAGTTAATGACAGTAGCAGGAATGATTGGTCCAAGGGGTCTGCTCGCTGTTTTCCCCTCATTACTCAGCTTCTATGAGAGGATAGGCATGGATGATGAACACCAACAAAGACACACATACTGTACATACAAACATGGAATAACACACAAGCTGTCGTTATTAGCATGCGTGTTTTGTTAGGATACGTGGACACAATGATGAATGACTGGGGAGGGAATGATGGCTAATGCTCTGCTGATTAGAAGAGAGTGATTTTATGTCTCTTTATGACTTTACATTTTAAAAACTTGACTGTTGAGGGACAGTCATCTCAAAACGAATGCTGGAGTTGAGTGAGAAAGCAGCACAGTCATTAGTTAATGTACAGTAAATTTCATCCTTAAAAGTATAAAAACTAAATTGCAACAGTTGGTTAGTTAAGAATGTGCAATCACATTCCTCCATGTCAACAAAGAGATAATTTATTGACATTCATATTCACACAGTTGTCTAATATCTAACTGAGCAGGGATGTAATGGAGGCTGAAATCAGCTTTATATTTAAATAATCCAGTGGAACCCTAAATGTTTTGAGAATAAGTTTTGTCCATGAAAGTAGTTGTTTGCATTATTATATATATTTACCACTACATCACTGCAATTGAAGCAGTCAAAAAAGGAGAAATCAATCAGAGCTGCAGAGCTGGGGACTACTTAGTACCTGTTGATGTGCAAAATGAAGAGTATCATCTTTCAATTGAAGCTTTTTCTCAATGTCATGGAGAAGAATTTCTTTGCTTTCACGAATGTCTTCAATTGACGGCAGGCGCATCTTTGGTACATTCCTTTTTAACCTGAAGAGACAGAAGGGAAAACTTAGAGCATGTGACAGTTCAACAGTCTTGTGAGCATTGTAGGCCGTCACAGAGGGCGTACCCTAAAGGAGCTCCCTTGGGCAGGCCCATTGAGTTGGTGGGCTGACTTGGGGTCAGGGACGGCAGGACTGAGCTTAGGAACGCCACTGGGTTTTGAATGGGGCTGGGGGTGGAGCTGCTGGAGGTGGGAGAGGAGGCCTGGGGAGGCGACTGGGCTCGTATGGCGAACATGCTGTTCAGGAACGATGCCGGTGTGGGTGAAGACACGAGGGACGGAGGGCTGGTGGGAGACTTGAGCACCCTTGTGGGGAAGATCCTGGGTGGCGGGGAGAATGGCGGGAGAGTAGGGGAGCTGGCTGCAGAGGAGTTGAGCTCAGCGGCCAGCTCGTGGAGCAGAGGGACTGGTGATTCTGTTGGGGAAGGACTCCTGACTGGTGAGAAGGTCTGAGCAGCTATGAACTCTTTAGGCCGGGCGTAGTTGAAGGTGTGGGAGGTGGCGGTGAGGTTCATGAGGGAGGCGTGGGTGCTTCTCAGTAGAGGAGCGGGAGATATGATCGGCTGTAAGGCCAGTGTTGAATCTGTAGGGGCCCCACTAAGCTTTGGTGCAGGAGGAGAGAAAAACTGGGGTGTAGGTGCAGTTCTGGCAAGAGCGGCAGGGGACAGGTTGAGGTGGGAGGCATGGATGGTGTTCATCTGAGTTACAGGAGCTATACTAAGAGGAGGAGCTGTTTTCAGCTGTGGGGCAGGTGGAGGGGAGGTCACCAGTGATGACGTTTTAAGCTGAGGAATTAAAGGAGGGGAGCTAAAAGAAGGAGCTGGAGAAGTGTTGAGAAGAGAAAAGGTGGTGTTGAGTGCTGGAGCAGAACTCAGAGAGGGAGCAGGGGGGGCAGTGGTCATTGGTGGTGCCGAGTGGGGTGTCTGCTGCAGGGGCATCGTGGTGTTAACGTATGGCTGGAAAGGTGGCGGATGGGGTTCACGGTGCATTCTGGGTGACCACAGTGGACCTTCGTGGGAGCTTTGGACCTCAGGCTGGACCTGGATCTGGAATGGGGGGTGGTACTGAGGCTGGGTGTGGGTTTGGGTCTGAGGTTCAGTCTCCTGCTGCTGCTCCATGAGGACCTGGTGATGCAGAAGCTGGAGCTGGGCTGGGTCCCTGTTGATCAAAGCAAAACCAAAATGAACTACCAAAAAATGACACTATACATGGTGAACATGAGAGAGGCTCAGTGCTGCTCTCATAAATTAAGTCCATGCAGTAAACCCCAGCAGGAATGAGCCAAAGTCAGCATGAAGAATACTCTGCCCTTTTATGGGCTACCAACAAGTAGCCTACAAACAAAACACTGTTCAAGCTCCAGACACCTTCAGCTTTCATTCAGAACGGTTTCTTTTCATTTATCATCAAATTCCTGCAAACTTCGACTGAACAATGCAAAAACAAAAACAAATTGTCATACTTTGTATTGCCATGCACAAAAGCAACAGCAAAGAGCTAATCGAAACATGCACGATTTCATTGAATCTGAAACATCAGATGAACATAAAGGCATAGAATAACACTTACAAATAGAAAATGCCATCCTTTGTTTTAGAAAGCGGGACAGTCCACATTTGAAGTCCGCATGCATTCATTTATGAATTGCAACTGATCACAGCTGCTCGTTGAGCCAGTGGAGGAGGAACCTCCCACCTCTCAATACAGCCCAACTAATTCATGTAGGGACAAGATTTGAATAACCCATCTACAAAATCTCTTTCCCACACACTAAACTGTTGCCTTGTGTTAGTTTTAGAGTTTCAGCATAGTTGTGAAATTCCTGAGACTTGTTTACTTGTACTTGTTTTTTATTTGCTCTACTCACAGTTTGGGTTTAGCCAGCACTGGCGGTGGTTCTTTGCCGACTGACATCTGAGTGGTGTCTTCATCAGACGGACTGGATGCGTCACTTTGTTCATCCTCCTCATCCTCAGGCAGTTTGAAGTGCACACGCAGACCGACTCTGGAGCTGGAGCGTGAGTCTTTGTGGTTTGTCAGGGTGCCTGTCTTTAGGCAGGAGTTCGGAGGGGGATCAGGGAGGGGTACCACAATGGGGCTCCCATTCTGATAGTTTGGGGTCCCCTTAACTTTGGGGCTCTTGTCGGGTGATGTTACTGGAGGTCTGGACACTTCCTGCTCAGCTGAAGTCTCAAACGCAGATGGAGAAACAAAGGGTTTTGGGTATGAGAGCACCAGTCCGCCGCTCTGTGGTTCTGGACGTGCTCCACTGGATCCAGGAGGGTCCTGGTGGAGGTAGAAAGGATCTAAGTTTGGGGTGCTGGTGCTGCGGGAGTTGAGGCAGAAGCTGCTGCTCAGGCTTGAGGGTTCCAGACTGGGTAGACTGGTGCGGAGCGGGTCTGGACGCAACATGCTGGAGCTTTGGGGGTCCAGACGGAGGGTGCTGGTGTTTAAGGGGTCCAGGCGTAAGGTGCTAGAGATGAGCGGGTCTAGGCGAATGGTGCTGGAGTGGGGCTTGATGCTGTTGGTCACAGTAACCTCTGGTTGAGGGTTTACAGTGGTAGCTGATGGGGAAGGTTCTTGGATTTGACTGGGCTCCACCGTTAAACTGCTGAAAGGCCTCATGTGGTTGCTGTTGCTGCCATTTCCTGATGAGAATCAAGAGTCAGTAATTACATGTACTTTTATAAGAAGACATGATAGCTGTTGATGTTTTTGTAAAATGAAACATAAGTGTTACCTTTGACCCTCAGTGCAGCAGTGCTGGACACAGTTCCATACTTGTTGCTTGCTGTACAAGTGAACATCCCCGAGTCTTCAGGAAAGACCTCAGCAATGACCAGAGTGCATATTTCCTCTAGAGGTAAAGAAGTGATACTCACATAATCAAGTTGGTTTGGTATGACTGCATCATATTCAATTCTCACTTAGAGAGAGTCTTAATACACTGAGAAAAGACACATGACTTGTGTTTCAAATGCAACGAGGTTGCTGAGAGTCTATCTGCAGCTAAGGCAGGTTGAAGTGATCTGCCATGGTGGTTTGACACAGGATGAGAGACTACCTTATATGGTCCAGAGTCAGGGAAAAGCAGCCCTGGCTTATGTACAGAAGAAGAGCAGAAGCCTTAGCCAAGGACTATAAACACTTCAGCGGAGTAATATGTACACACTGCAGCATCATATACAGACAGGCAGCTACTCTGGGGCAGTCAACACTTTGACTTTAACACGTTTTTGACTGATGAGGATTTAATGAAATATGTACCTGATTCAGCTGGAGATCTGGGCTCTGAAACGGAAACAAGTACCAAAATCATTATGAAACTGCAACAGCTGAAGTTCAGTTTTAAGAATAATTAGAAGTTCTCTGAGTCTCATTATATGATCATATACTACAACCAGTTGATGCAGGATTACTTTTATTTGTCATTTCTCTAAAGTTTCCTTTAAGATACTTAATATATTCAGTATATTTATGCTGCTGAATTCCACAACTACAGAAAACATAGGAAGAGGAATGTCAGAAATGCTTTAACACACTGTTTTATGAGATGATACCATTTACGGTATTCAAACTGTATACATTTATGCCTGTAAACACACCCTTAACCTTAAAATCTTTTACAGCAATATCAACATTTCATTAAAACCTCCCCCATGGACAGGATATACATTATTATTTGATATAAATAAGATATAAGGTAACTATAAACTTTACTTAAGATAAAGGACTAGGTTTTTATGTCTCAATGTCACATTCTCAATGGATATACAGTACACTAAGATCTCAAAATCTCAATGAAAGTTTTGCACTGAAAGTAATTTCTTACACTAAATCAGGCTATTTGAAGACAATACTAATGTTTTTATTGTAGCATCATTGTGTTATTATTTCTAGTCAGCACACCAAGACTCTTAAGACACAAATGTTGAGATAAATGAATTCAACTGAATTAAATTGACTTACTCAAGATGCAATTAAGTTGTTAAATCTTGCATTTCCAAAAACTCCTATTCTTCATGAAATAAAGCATGTCAGACTCTCAAAAATACATAAAGCTTATTTGCACATTATGACAGTATCAGGGCAGCAGCAGAGCTTACGTTTCTGCAGGATCCTGAAATCAGGAGAGTCCTCTATGATTTTTCCCTCTCGGCACCAGTCCACGCGAGGCGACGGCACCCCTTTCACGCGGCACTCTAGCACCACCAGCTGGCCTTCTGACGCAAGGAGGTCCTGCAGGCTCTGGTGGGACAAGACAGGCTGTATGTTACATCGATAAAGACATCATAGACCGTGGCAGTATACATCCTTTTGAGAAAGACTCTACCTTTGTGAACACAGGGGCAGCCATGATAGGATGCCCGTTCAACCCTTGCAGGTAGTTGTGGTTGGAGGTTTGACACTGAAGATAAAAAAAACCCCACAGAGGACATGTTGATTAAAATATTCAAAACGAATCATTGAACAAAAATTAGAGTGGATGGAAGCAGCTCTTCTACCTCAGGTTGGGGTGCTTGTGTTGGAGTTGACCGGACGGGCAGCACAGAAGAAACCACCGAGTTCAGAGGCGATGATGTAGCTATCGCTGTAGTTGTCTGCGCTGCCGGTGGTGTGGATATGACTGAGACAGATGTTGACACCTCTTGGGCTTCTGGGACTTCTGTATCGCCAGGTGACAAAGTAGGAAACACCTGCACAGGAAACGCTGTTGTAGCTTCCTGAGCAGGGTGTGCTGTGGATGCCACAGATATTTCAGAGAGCTCTGGGACGGGAAATATTGAGGCTGATGTCTGGACCGGTAGAAGAGGTTCTGGGATCGTTTGGTTAGTTGGGGCAGAGGAGAGCTGCTCTGCTGGCTCCTCAGCCACTGCTGCAGGTTGGGACGACAGAGAGTCTTCTTCTTCTGCAGAGAGAGTTTGGCTCGATGATGGAGGTAAAGATTTCCTCTGTAGCCTTTGAAAGTCACAGCAGGAACAAAGGAATGGTGTCATTCAGAGTTACAATAACTAAAGGTGCACATTTTAATTATTTTTTGAAGTGGGTCTTAATGGCAATATGGTAAAAACTCACTGGGCTACATGTTCAAAATGCTGTTCCCCCTCAGAATCCGAAGAGGAGGCACCTGTTTGAACAAACAAGCACACACACACACATCACTACAAGTGTTTGACTAAACTGTAAAAGAGTCAATAAGAAAGAGAGAAACATAAGAATCACCTTCGACATAGATCTCAGCTGACGTGGAGTCAGTGCCGTAGAAATTAGATGCGAAGCAAGAGTAGCGTCCAGTATCTTCCTCGAACGCCTCTGCGATGATCAGAGAGTGCAGCTCACCGTTAGTGACGACTTGAATGTCAGGGCTGTTCTCCAGCTCCTTGCCCTCGCAAAACCACCTGTGATTAAACATATACGCCAAAATGCTCAGTACAACTGCTTCTTCCAGTTCAACAAATTGTAGTTATATTTTCAATGATTTTCTGTTATTATTAAATGCATGTTTGATACGCAAGTATGTTGGAGAAAATCACCTTTGTGTAAATTGTGTACCTACTATTAGATTTAAAGGTACCCTATGTGTGAGTTTTAGACCACTAGACTGCTACTAAACATGTAAACCAGGATACACACAATGTATTTTGGTGAGAAATACTGAATGTAAACATAAACTCTACAGGGCGCCTTTAATGTGGCTTAATTCATTTTCTCAAACATTTCAGAGAAATTACAAAATAAAACCTGCTAAAGGAAGTAAGGAAGTTATTTATTTCTTTTTCAAAGACCTTTGGTTACCTTTAGGTGCATCAAATGGATATTGAAACCACTCCATACCTATTGAATCATTCACCATCATTATTTCTGTAACTGCGTAGCTATTTCTTGTACTTTCCTCTCGTAGTGGAAATGCAAGAATTAGAGTAACCAATGATTACAGGACAATCATAGTGAGCTTCAGTGCAACTGGACGTGGGTTGGTTGGTGGTGTGTATTTGTATGAAATGGTTACATTCACCCTGACCATATGTACAAATGGGTGATGAGTGTCTTGGTTGGGCTTCACTGCTCTTGAATAGCATGAATATATACATATTCTCATTTACACATATACACTATTAAATCTAACTGTGAATGATTCATATCATTTTCATACTGATTCAAACCCTTAAGTGACCCCTCGTGCCCTGCATTTGTTTTTTTTTCCTTTAACATGTCACCTGTTTTCTGCCAGTAATCCACCTCTATTTCCACTTCAGTGATAGCACAGTTATGTGACTTAACTATTATTCCAGGGTGGTATATATTATACTACCCTTGCTTTACTATTTAAAACCCCATCGTTACACAGTTCTCTTTTTCCTCCTATTAACCCTCTGACGCTGTGTCTATGAGGCTGCTACCATGTGGCGTCTTTCCCTGGTCCCTAATAGTGCTTCTGGCTTGGTGCCATTCAGCGGAGTTATGCAGGCCAAGAGCAAAATGTTTTGATGAGCAAGCCCTATCCCTTTCCCTGTAAGACAAGAAGCAACACCAGCATGCCATGCCAGTTTAGAGGCCGCTTCAATGCACTGTTGATGTTATGATGATGAGGAGCACAAAACAATTTGTCTAAAGGCACCTACAGTAATGTAATGTTAAAGTTAATGAAAGGTATATGCACTTTATTATCAAATCAGGTTTTTTTTTTTAAAGGTTTTTTTTCTTTTGCCTTTATTAAGGAGAGATGGAGGATGACATGCAACAAAGGTCCCTGGCTGGACTCAAACCAGGTTACATCAGGTCAGTGTCCTGAAGCCAATAATCAGTATTGTAATGTATCATTTTATGCTGTAAACTGGCCAAAATCCTTTTAAATACATGCTACCTGGCTAGCATTACGTACCTGGCATTAGTCCTACTTAGGGACATCTAGTTCATTGGAGTTGCAGTTGGCAACAGTCTATTTATTCAGTGTAAAACTAGAATAGTAAACCTCCAACTTTCCCTTTTCTGACCAGCAACATATGCAGCAGCCTCTACGTTTAAGTACATCTATTTTGAGCAGATGAGGCCTTGCTGCTTTATTAAATCCAGCCAATAAACACACAGGAATGAGGTGATGTGTTACTCATATCCAGTGCTTTTACCAGGCTCACGGATCACCTATATGAAACACTTTATAATTATTATTGTTTAATTATACTACAAGATGAAGATGTCCCAAACTCCAGACTTCAAAAAGTATGACAAAAAGCAAATTTACACAAAAAAAACTATTCCTCAGAACACAAACTAAGCTACACATGGATTCTCAACTAGTCTGATATATGGAGTGCATTTGAGCTTTGGTATTTAAAACACCACACTGTAGATCTGTTCCCGATACTTGGATACAACACAGGCTAGAATGTGCTGTCAATGTTCTGCCTGAGGCGAGCCATGTCATTTCTAATGAGTAAGGCTCTAAATTGAAAGCATGAGTAGTAGAGGAGGTGGCTGGTCTGTGAGGCTAAGACCCCGCTCGCTGCACCTGTCAGGGCTATTTTCCCTCCGGACTTCAGAACCAGAGAGGAGATTCCCTCTGGAGCCGGGGAGCTCTGGCTGGCTGACCCAATCACATACGCACAGTGCTAAACATAGACTCGGAATACACACAATGCTATACCCTGACACTCCAGAGACAGTACACCACCGACAACTGATGGGAAATATGAATCTGACAACTATTTTAACTCCTTTAAGTCGTAGTCCCACACACAGTAGCTGCATGGACAGAAGAGCACAAACACTGAAGTCAATGAAAAGAGCTTTATGTTAACAGAATACGCAAAATAAGAGCATATTTTAAATAGAAACCGCTGAAACTGAAGGCAAATCTTCAGACTTTTTGTAAGACACTGAGACCAAAGACAAACCACATATCCACTAAACAGTAACTGTATAAATCATCTTACCAAACTCCTCATGCTTCTGTCAAGAGCTCAGTCGGTTCCATTATCAGACGCGACTGCAGCTCGCTGTGCCAGTTCAGTCTAAAAATGGCCGAGAGCTACATTCTCCACGGACGAGTATATGTTAGTGGCTCAACAATGTTCAGTAGGACTAACAAGCCCATGCCCCTTATAGTCTGACACCTCTGCTTCACTTCAATGCCAGGCTTTGTTGTCCTGGGAGGGAAATTGCAAGTCTGGCCAGGGTTTTAAAACACAAGTGTCAACAAGAGTGTTCATTAGTGAAGCACTGTCATGTTAGTCTCCAAAATGTATTCTGCTTCACTCTCTCACCAAAGGTTTAAATTCCTCTCATATTTTTGGCCCTTTTTGACTGTATATGGTCATTAATTAGGACGGCGCCCTCATGAGAATCTGATGGTATTCTTCTTAAGAATGACAGAAAGCCTGATGTGACACAACCCTGACCACCAACAAACACACACCTACATAAACACACACTCAGAATCAGCTGTTGGCCACTGTCACATGTCACTCCTGTCTGGATCCCCCAAGACAAAAACAACATCATTCATCTTAGCTCACACTTTGTAATTATTCAGTAACTGTCTGAGGTCCATCATGGCTCCATCTTTACTCAGACCGAGACATATCCTGAGTGAGACATTTTACACTCCTCAGTGCGCTCTGGTGGACAAGCTGACAGTGACACCGTTCCTAAATTACCCCAAACATAACTTTGGCACTTCACTACTGCAATTTCTTGTGACATATCAGCAGTACCAATATATCTATGATGAATTCATATTGGACGACAATGTTGGGCTGTGGTATATACCCTGTATTTCATTGAATATATTCTTTAAAAGTGTGGACAATATTGTACATTATTTAGTGTATTGTATTGTCTAAGTAGCAATACTGCAAAATAAAAATACTCCATTACAAGTTGAAATCTTAGTAAAGTAACTAGTAACTAAAGCTGCCAAATAAATGTAGTAAGAAAATAAAAGTACAACATTTCTCTCTGAAATGTAATGGAAAGCAGAAACCAAAAATACTGCAAATTTAAGTACAGTACTTGAGTAAATGTACTTAGTTACATTCCACCACTGATTAAAACTAACATCATGTTCAAAATCCCCAAACAAAAAGGTCATCCAACTGGTCCCAGATCCTTCAGTACAGTGCAACAATCTCCCCGACACGACCTCACAGCACACTGGCCTTTCTGCTTTTTTCAAGTATTCAGCACTTGTTTGGGTTTGCCTTACCGGACTTCAGGAACAGGGAGTCCTCTTACGATGCAGTCCAATTGGACCTTGCTGCCCTCTGGTACCTCCCTGCTTTTCAGTTTCTGGATGAAGTGAGGAGGCTCACACACAGGCTCCGCTGGGTATGGAGTTTCTGTCAAGGCACAGCTTTCAACCTCCTTCGCTGCCTCCTGGGAAATAGAGTCGTACTGCTGCTCTTCAGTAATCCTGCAGTCCTGAAACTCCGCTTGGCCAATCCCAGAGTCCAGCTGGACCTCTGGTTGGTGGCTAACAGCAGGGCTGGGTCTCTCCTTCTCCACCTCCATGGGCATGACAGCGCGCTCCCTGTTGTCTGGGCTGAGGGGATAAACTGTGCCATCGTTCTGGCTCTTGTTCTGGTTCCTGCTCCTGTGGGTTTTGCACGCTCTCGGCCGTACCCGTTTGGAGCTGTTGGCCTTGAAGAGAGAGGAGAGCTCCTCAATAAAGTCTGCTGCCTTGTTGAGGAACTCTTTCTTGGACTGGGTCTCCGGACCGTACGGGGCGTTCCTCGCCGACCTGTTGAAGTCGTTGAACCCTTCACTGGAGTCCCTGCTGTTCCTGATCATGTTTTCCTGCTGCGTTGACGCTTTGAGCATCTTTCTGTCTGATGTGAATGTTGTGTGTGTCACTGGCAGTTCTTTGAATTCAGGGGCCGGCTGAGTGAAGGGCACAGTGGAGGGGGCGGCAAAGGAAGCAGTAGAGGGGTTAGCCAAGGGAACGGATGGGGTTTCAGAGGAAGAGACTGAGGCTGAGGAGATGTTGGAGGGGGTTAATGGTGTGACAGAGGCCTTGACCTCTGCCCTCTCCTCACGCGGCTCATGTCCGATGGCCTGGCGGGCCAGGTTCACACTCTTATCCAGCTCCTCTTGGCTGAGGAAGGCTGAGAGGTCTGGGAATTGGGGATCATTGTGGCCCACAGAGTCCTCAGCCTTGCCTTTGAGTGACCCGTAGATCTGAAGGCGCGAGGAAGAAGCGTCTGAGCGGCTCATCTCGCTGTGGCGCTGCTGGGCTCTGGCCTCTGCCAGGTAGCTCTCTCTCAGGAGCTGAGACAGTGACGGTGGCTGGTCAGCGTTGTTCTCTTGCATGCTGTGGAAATAATCACAAGGTATTCAGTTACATTCGGCTCACAAATCAAGTATTTTATTTGAAAGATACTCTATATTTCTCACTCTTTAATCAGGTCTGTATGAATTTTATGATCCAACACACTGTCATTAAGACTTTCTGGTGTGTCCGAACTAAGTCAAATTTGTTACTTCCAGAGAACTGACACTTGACATAGGTCATGGGTCAAAGGACATCAATGTAAAAACACATAATCGGCAGCTTAAATCACTAATCGTTAGTTGCAGCCCTAATAAGCAGTAATGTAAAGTGTACCCAACTTAAATGAAAAGCAAAGATGTTGTTTTGATCCTGTCACATATTTATCAGACATATCTGATACATTTAGTAAAGACTTAATTACAACATATGTTGATATGTCCCTTCGATATAACTCACATTAATATTACACTTAATGTTATGTTACAACTATCCCTTGTGAAATGTTTGGTGCAAAGGCAGAACATGAATACAGAGACTGTAGTTAAAAGCAGTGGATATGTGATAAAAATAGCTTTTTATTTTAGCCTAATTTCAGCCTTCCTCCAGCCTTGACAGGGTATCAGGTTCATGCACTGACACCAGATCACATAGGATACAGACAGGCTTTTCTGCCCCTCTCCACCTCAGACCAACGCTTATATGATGTATTTGATGTCTTTGCACCACTTTTTCGACGCTCGGCATGAGCAAGTTATTGAATACAGACACGAGATAGGGCACACATATGCTACTGACACTCAAATCAGCGCAATTAAGAGAGGCAGCGATGCCCTTCCAACAGACCTGAAGCTGCAGCTGTTGTGTACATTAATCCTTTGCAAACAGGCTCCAAGCCCTCCAAGTCATATCTAATAATAGCGAGGAGTCAGTTTACATGAAGAAAATCAACACAAAAAAAAAAGCAGTCCTACTCATCCTGTGTGTCCTTGTTATCCTGATTTTGATCAGTCACAACAATCATTAATCAAATTACACAAACAGAACTAAAATGATCATAAATGGAACACTGCCGAGTGAGATAATACACAGCCCACACAGATGAACGGGCCCCTGGCTAAACACGGCACCACACATCCAGGCAGGTTAAGATAATTCAATTAAACATTCAAACAGAAATAGACCCGAGCTCGTCTGAGGCTGAATGTCAGAGATTTTCCGAGACAATGCGCAGCAGATGAGGCTGATGTCAAAAGGCAGCCAACAGGACACTGTGAACAACAATTAAATTAGGGGGTGGTGTGTTTTTACCTTCAGAATAAACCCAGCTGGCCCCCTGTGAAGGACTGGTTAAATCCTCAGAGTGCACCTGTGCTCAAAGAGGGAGATTCCGAGTCTTCTGGTTGCGGCCACCTGGGGAAATCTTGGACACAGGCGGATGCCCAGCCTTCCCGGTTCCCGGGGTTAACCTTGGAGTTTATAGGAAAATATGGAGCCGAGTAGCTAGGGTAACCTGTCACCAGTACAAGTAGCAACATTTCTCAGCACAGTAGTCGCAGGTTATTTTAGGGAGGCCTGGCCCATGTGTCTGGGTGGCGTCCCTGCTCATTGGCCAGGGAGGGCATGCTGTAAAGGGATTCCTCCTCCAGTGGTCCGTCAGAGACCTCCATCCTACAGAATTAGAAGCCCCTTGTTGAGCCTCTCGCACACTAATGTTAACACAGCAGATTAACAGCAATAATCAATTCCTAAGCACTGATGTTGTGTGTGATATGCTGTGAAAAGTACAGGTGGTAAGAACATCTGGCAGGAGTGTGCGACTGGATTCAAGGATTTTATTGGTTGTAGAAAAAAAAAAGACTTCTTTGCAACAGATTTCTGAAACAGCATTTGAGCCAAGTGGAATTTTATTCACAGTTGTTTTAACAGGGATATTTTTTGCAGTAGTAACGGTAGAGAAAAAGTTGACATAGTACATCCAGTGTTTGGCACGTGCAATGACTCTGATTTCCTTCTACTTGACTGGGTTTCTTATCACGCCTACTTATTGAAGAGAACAAGACCCAGATTTCAAATCTTGAATAGTGGAAAAACAAAGTCATCTCTGTGTCCCATGATTAATGAAATTAGTTTATTTGAAAGACAATGAGAACCACTTCCAAGACCCACCGACAGAAACGAAAAGCAAGCCTGAGCATCTATTTACACTTAAAACAGTGTAAGACCTTGTATCAAATACTTCTTTTCAAGTGAATCATTTAACAAAAATGCATCTGTGACAAAAGCTAGTGTACACCGATCACGATGCAAAGACCAAAAAAAAACATTTACATCATGAACAGGCTATACGTGTTAGGAACATTTAATGCACGAGTATGCCAAACTCGGGCCAAACAATATTTGCATATCATTTGTTTTGTAAAATCCATCAAGCATCAGGTTCGATATATTTACAGTTCAGGGACGATTTAGGTAAGTTGTCAAACACATGGTGTGGTGACCAACAATCCCGGCCGATCCTACACGCAGGGATAAAACAGACAAGTGATATTTAAAAGGTAGAATTTGACTCGAGCCTGACAAACAAAACGGGTCAACCAAAGCTTAAAACTTGTTAGTATAAAAAAAAAAGAAACGGCTCAGATAGCATTCAACATTAACAATGTCAGCTCGAATCCAATGCATTATATATATATAAAAAAAAACCAAACACAAGTACTGCAAAACTTCTTTGGCGTAACGGGAAAATACAATCCAGTTTACCACCACAGTAAAGGCAACATGAAGAAGAGAATCATAGTTGAGGTCAATGACTTAGTTCCCCTTGTTCTCATTTCTTTCCACACTTTGTGTCGAGTGAAGCCGCGGGGTTACAGACACGGTGGCTGAAACCCAGGGATTTGTAGTATTATCGCATGGACAGTATTGTTAGCAGCAATAGAAAGTCTTGATTAGCCCAGTCTATCAAAAAAAGACACTTCCATGTTAAAGGTTAGGAATGAAATACCCATCATCAGCCTATCCCTCGTTATCCGATAAGAACAGACACCATTGAAGGCACTCTTCAAATGAAGAGAACGTGAGGAAAACCATTTCAGCGCACGCAGCAGCATCCCCCAAATACTGAAGCTGGGTGCATCATAGTCACAGAGGAAAGCACCATAATGGAAGTCTGTGTGCTTTTTTTTCTCTTTTTTTTTTTTTTTTTAAGTGCAGCGAGATTAAGCTCCTGCTCAACAACTCAACATCATGTTCTCTTTGTTGTTCACAGTGTTTTTGTGACCTTGAAGTCGACAGAGATGAAACTGACACATTGTCAACATTAAACCTAGTGCAGTGAGCCAACTCGTGATAAAGATGTGGGAGGCACAGTGATAGTTCCGCAGCCAGCTATCAGGAGTCTTCGCTGGCCCGTTTGCGAGACTGGTCGCCTCTGGAAAATAAGAACACATGACATCAATGATTTCAAGTGTAAAAAGTATTCAGACTGTCACTATCTGAGACTGAAGCCTCAGAAAACTGACCGTGGAAATCCGTTCATGGAGAGCTCCAACTGTAACTTCTGGTCATGAGCAGCGTAGTCAGGCAGCAGAGACTCCACAGCAGGGGGGTTGATTTGGGGAATAAACCCAGAGAAGAGACTTGGGGCTAACTGGGCCCAATCTGAAAGAGGGGACCAAAAACCTATAAAACAGATGAACACACGTGGTGCAGCTTATTCTGAATGCTGGTGGAGAAATAAACTAATATGTCTGTTTTGTTTGCTGCAGTTGAGGCAAAAGGATTACATTTGCTTGGAGCAGAGACGCACTTAAATGCAAAAGAGCTTTCTGGCAGCAGAACACATACGAACAATGAACATAGCACACCTGGGCGGAGGCTGTAGAGGCCTTTCACCACACTGGCCATTGTAGATGGCTGCACTTGAAATGGCATGGAATGAGCTTTGATGAGTAGAGCTGAACAAGAAGAAAAATAACAATAAAAACACAAGTATTTCAGAGGTCATTTGTGTCAGCAAGGAATCAAGTCTTCTCTAAGGGACTCCAGGATAAGAGACCGCAGCACAATTAGATGAGACAAAAATCTGTCCTGGTTTTGGGCAAAGGGAGATTTTTTGGTGACAACTTTTGTTACACGTTCACAATTACGAGTAGAGGAGCAATGTTTCAAATGTCACGACCGCCATCAGGGCTTTAAGTAAAGGCAGCACACTCACGCATCAGTGTGTTCACGTGTTTTTCTGCAACGTGATCGGCAAACAGCTTCATCAGATCCTCCTTTAGGTCTCTGTTCAGTTTCGACTCGATGTAGAACTTGTTCTGAAAACATTCAAACAAAACTGAATACCAGAGGCGGAATGTGATAGAAATTTCACTTAATAGACCGAGTTCTATGTTGTCTTTACAACAGATAAAAAAGACCAATAAATATGCATACCAGGTACATGAACACAGGAACTATACATTGAAGAGAAGCTGTGTATTGTGTCAGCGCAACGTTGAAGTTCTCAATGAAGTTCTCAGGTGGGCTGGCCTGGAAAACATAATAAAAGTGTTTACAGACAATTTGATAGTTTCTGTATGTGCTGTATATAGTCATTTCCTTACTTGTAGATGGGAGGAAGCCTGTTGCAGATGACTTGTTATTTTCAATGTCAAATCATTGTAGAGCAGCTCAGAGTGTTGCTGACAAACACACTTGTAGACGTAACTGGGGAAACCAAAGCAAAAGAGAAACTCAGACAGAAACTCCGCATTTCAGGCTAAATAAAATCACCAGTGATGCACTTGGCAGCTTTATGGGGCTCCCCGAGGCAACAGAAATCCCATACTGCAGAGAAACCTGGCCTAGCTCACGTGTGTGTGCTGTTTCAACATCCCTTTACCTGTATATCTGTGCATACGAAACAGAGATGTGGTCTGTGGGGTTCTGGATCAGCAGACGGTCGATTGCCTTCTCCAGGTTTGGCCAGTGGTTTTTCCGGTAGTCTTCTACAGCCATGGCATTCAGAACTGAGTGAAGAGAGGAGAGCTGGTCAGGTTTGAAACGACCCGTTACATCAGGCTACTTGATTCTGGTCAAAACCACCATCCCTAACAGATGGTGGTCTGCTGCTATGGGCACCAGTCTACAAGCATGAGTAATATAGCAGCAGGCCGAGCTGCTGAGGAACTACAGGACACCAGGCCATGCTGTCACGGTGCTGCTGCTTCAAGTGAACTTACGGAACTTGGAAGTAGAATCGAGGGTGAATTTTCCCTCGACGGCGGCTGGCGGAGCCGTGCAGTCGGTCTCGCTGACTTCGCTGCTCTCGCTGCCTGAATCCGAGTCCATGAACTTTGACCCCCCGGTGCTGCCGGACCACACTTTAGCTCGTCGAGTACCCGGTTCTCCTCCCGGCACCGGTAGACAGACGGGCTGCGGGACCGTCGTTGCATCCGACAGCTGGCTTCTCAGATACGTGCGGACTTTACTGCTGCTACTCGCACAATAGTTGTGGTTATGGTCGTCTTTTATGTCCAAACTGTCATCTTCCATGGCCTCCATTTTTACAACCGCTCCTGTGTGCCGAAGCCTGGTGTCACTACATAAACATTTCAGATAACAAATAAGGATAAAGACAGAAACTGTCAAACGTCTTTAGCGGTGTCCATCTCGGTTTTGCTGTTGTTAGCTGAATTTTTACGACACGTCGTATCACCGGACAGCTGAGAGAAAACAGGGAAATGTAGTTCAAAGGACTTTGGTTAAACAAAGAGAGTTCCTAGGCCTCGTTTATGTAAAGCTCATCCAGCTGCACCGCGTACAGCTGTTTAAAGTTTTAATATTAATGAACCAACCGTTAACAGATTGACTAGCTTGATATTCCAGCTAAATTAAATGAAAGGTTGAAACCTCATATTACCGTACGACGCATGCGCAAATAGGAACTTGTAGCGATAGTAATCCACATACTCGCCCGACACCTTTTAAGGTTAAATCCTTACATACTGTACTGTATGTATGTTATAAAGACACCTTTATCAGAATATAATGTTGAAATGTGACTCATTGTCTCTCGCAGAAACCCTCTCACTCCAGTTACACTCTTTGAAAACCCCGTAAAGTGGAGCGAGGAAGTATCAGGTTGAGCTCAGCGGCGCTAGGTGGCGCACTACTCACGCCTGTACATTCAAATTGAAGACAGTGATGTGAACACCTGGAACGAGTGTGTATGAAATAACAAAAATGAATGGTCAATGTTGTTCATTGTTTTTTTTTGTTTTTTTTTACTGAGACCCAGAGAAGAAGAGTTAACAACTAAAATGATGTAAAAAGTTCTTATTTCTTTAAACCGTAAACAAAACATTACCATGTGAATGGTAAGTGAATTATGTTGGTGTAGACATTTAACGTCACATTGGCTCAAATATGACTGAATATCTACCAACACTTAATCTTCACAGGCAGCAGACTCCTGTATGATAAAAATAAACTGTTTTAACTTTATATGCTATAAAAAGTGACATGGGCAACAAAACCAGCTTAATATGAAGGGGGGGGGGGGGGGGGTGCCATTTTTCAATGTGAACTCATTGAACATATTCCTAAGGCTTAATATTACAACTTAGTATAACTTTGTACAGATAAAAACTATCATCTTACTACTTTGATGAGTATGTCTCACATCAGAGTACAAAAATAAGAAGCTTGACCATAAAAAGTAGCTGCCACATGTCAGAGGGAACACCGTGTCAATTGTTGTATTTTTTCCAAGATTTAAATGACAGGTTAAACATACAAAGCTTGTCACCACGTAGGAGTGTGTTGATAAAGTGTTCTTTGGCCTAAAATGAAAGAGTAAGGTTTTTCTAGCATTTACCCCCATGGATGGAGTTTTTCATATTGCAAGTTAGACAACGTGTTCAAGTAAATCATCTGAAGATTTATGTATGTGTCTGAAACTCATAGTACCCACTATTTAGCAGGCAGTAGGCATATGTATTTACATGTTTCCCAATGGTAACATGAACCAACTCTAAAACACATCATTAGACCACAGCTGACATCACACTACAGACTGGGACGTTTGAGGTCTTCGCTTGTAATGACTGCAATTAAGGAATTAAAGCTTAATCTAGTGTTGCATTCAAGGTACGCTGCAGTAGATGAGAGCATCGGCTACATTTCTGAAAATGTGAATGCAAAGTGAGATGAGCACAAGAGAAAAACAACTACTGCATTCTATTTAGTAAGTAGTATACAGTATGAGGTTTCAGACACAATGCATGGGACCAGAAAGAAAGAAAAAAAACAAGGAAAACAAACGTGCTGCATATTCACACAAAGTTGTCACGCAATTTCAGCTTTATGAAAAATAATAGTAAGGTTGATGAGTCAAAAATATACGAAACATATATATATATATATATATATAAAAAAAAAGACAATTAGTGCTTTGTCGACTGTGTACTTTACATTTAAAGGTGTGTGGTGCTCTGAGTCTTTTCAGAAGTATTGTCTGTCTGCACACTTGATGTGGCCTCATTGGCTAAAGTGTGTTGTATTGTGTCTCTGAGGCAGGTCTCTCCATCCGCAGCTAGTGTGCAGGCCTCCTCCGGCTCGCTGTCTTCTTCCATCCCATCTGCGCTGCATTCAGACTCGTCACTGTCACTCCCACAGGAGCTCGACGTCTCATCTTCAGAGTCAGAGTAAACCTCCGCCCCGTGGAAGATGTAGTGATTTGGTCCTTGAAACAGGTACTGCCCTGCTGTAGGGAAACAATACAAACAATTTACAGTGCTGAAACCAATATCTGGAGAAAATCTATCATTGTATATCTATGTGCTATCTACTCAATGTCTTAGGCTTTTAGATTATTTGGATTCGCATGCATTTGCCTGCTGTATGAAGGAAAAGAAACGGGGTCAGCACGTGTTTAAACACACTTGTGTCTCACTTTACATACATTCCAAATAAATGTGTTAATTAGAGTAAATTGTGTTGTTCTCTCTACCATGGCCTAAAGCTTACTCTCAAGGCGTTTGCTGATTGGACTTCTGTTGATTCGACTCATCCAGCATCGTCTACGGAATTCAAGGTTGGAGGTTTGGCTCTTTACTTCGCCGCCCTCCTCTTTTGGTGTGTCTTCTGCTGATAACTCTAAAGGCTCAGCCGTCTCTTCACTGGGACACTGAGCATTTGGACAAGGCTCTGGAGGTGTAACATTACTACCAGCAGTCTCTGTGACATTCGGACTTTCTGTCTCCTCTGAAGGCTTAGTTACGGAGTCTGTACTGTGCTGCTTCTGCTGCTCCTCCTGAGCTGCGGCGCTGGAAGCAGGCAAGGCCTCATTTGGTGGCTGTTCTAGTAACCGTGGGGGTTTCTCTGTGATCTCTGTGAGTCTTACAGTGTTGTAGCAGAGCTGCTCAAAGTCTCCACCCAAACGATGACAGAGCTCGTTGACAATGACATCACAGTCCCCAAGTAGCTCCACATCAAAATTGAGGTGAGGCAGCTGCTCCCTATTGATCAGGACCTGAGGCACTTCATGAGGAATGGAGTCTGGGTGGGATGATGAGAAAACGGTTATGTATTGTTTGTTTGGATTTACTGTAAGCATAAATGAAACATATTGATCACTGCATGCATCTTACAGAAAACAGAAATCCATTCATCTGAACAAAACATACTTGGGATGAGGGCAACTGGTCGGACTTTAAGTGAGGAGCCAATGACAATCAGGAGGTCCACCTCGTCTTTGTCCTGCTTCATGGCTCTGTGGAACATTTCTGGAAGGTTCTCTCCAAAGAAGACGATGTCAGGTTTCATGATTGCCAGGGGAATATCTGAACACCGTGGACAACGAGGGACAACCTGCAGGACAAATTAATATCATTAGCATAACAACAAAATATTGTGTGAAAGGAATGCCGTGCAAAATGTCATCTTTACTTAGATAGGGGTTGCACTGATGGATGGTGCAAAATCTTTGGGGAGATTTGTTTATTTAAGGTATGTTTAATTATATTTTCTCTGCCTGGGGGTATTCACTACAGTCAATTTGTGCTGGAGCTGAAAACCACATTTTAAAACATGTTCATGACTTACAAAAAAGACCCAAATTACAAAACAAAGAAAATAAAAACAATACACATTTTCCTTTTTAGCGCTGGTGGTATCTAGTTAAGCAAATATTCAGCAATGGCTCCCTTACAGAAAATCATGCAATGCAGCAATTAATAATGGTTATCTGTTGCACCTGTGTTTGGTAAGTCAAAATCTCTGCTGTGAAAAGGGTCAATTCATCTTTAGTTTCACTCCAAATTGCTCCTCCAGGTCCCCACCCCTGGACTGGAACCAGTGCTAACGCCAAGTTACATACATAAAATCTCTTACACAGCACATGTGCACAGATCAGCTTCCTTGGATTCTTCACTGGAAGTTGCTTGTTAAGGTTGTTAATAAAGTTGCTGTGTCTTGTGACTGTCTGTGACTTTGATGATGCAGTGTCCAATAGTGTATATAAATGTGATATCTTGGATCAGTTTGTCATGGATAAATACCTGGTTAAAGATGTCTTCCCTTATAGCCTCACAATCCACTTTGTGTTTACAGACAAGACAGGATGCAGTTGCAAACGACCCTGAAATAAAAGTTATTAATGACCTTTCATCATCACCATGAACAGAACTATATCAAAAAATAACCAAGATCCAAGATCTATTAGCGGTGTCACTTACCATGACACTGGATAATCCGCTGGACTCCAGCCACTTGTTCTAATGTATCAATGTTTTGTGTATAATTGCGCAGCAGCTTGTCCTGCTTATCCAGCATAGATATGAATTTGTGACAGGGTGAAGGCTGGAACTGACCAGGGTAGATCTCCTGTAACACAGAGGATGCATTCATTCACTTGTGGACTAAAAGCATGCTATAATCATGCATATCACCCAGTTTTATGCTACATTCAAGTTAAATCAAGGGCCACACAAGGGCCTCATGCACCATATATTACTACATTAAGGCATTTATTCATAGACCTTCTTCATGCAAAGGGCATTTGTCTCATCTATGTGCTCCAGGGTAAACAGTGTATCTGTGTATCTATGCATGATACGTGAGCATGTTTGGTTTTGAATAAATACTTTTAACAAGGTGTATTATCTTATCCCATCACAAACCAGGATTTTAGTTGGTGTTTTTGATGCATTGTCATAAACTTTGATTTGCACAAAAGCAAGTGGAGCAATGAACAAACCTTAGCAAACTTGAAAAAGGGCCTTGGGTCCCGTCTGAAATATTCAATGTCAAACATAGCTTGAGGGTCTGGAAGATCAGGAAAATCTACAGCAAGCCGTGCATAAATTCCATCTCTGGAGCGAAAGTCTGGTATTCCACATGAAACTGACACCTACAGAAGACAAAGGCATATAAGCATTCTGACTTAATAGCATGAACATTGGTACTATGTAATCACAATATGTAATATTACCACTGTATACTACTGTAAATGCATACCCCAGCACCAGTCAGCACAAGGATCCTTTTACTTTCATGGAGTAGCCTGACCACATCTTCTAAGGTGTTGATATCCTTCCGCTTCTTTCTTTTTGGAGGTTCTGAGATGTTGATGATGATCTGCCACAATGTCATGTCGTCTAAATCTGGTGGGAGTACAGTCTCAGGCAGCAAATCCCTCAGAATGGTCCTCGGATCAGTCTCTCTAATGTGTTGCTGGATGAAACTGTAGGAACCTATTCAAGAATGCAACATCTCAGCATGAGTCCAAAATGTATATGCTGTGTCGCTGCGTGCAATCATAATGTACTACTTATTTAATAGATAATATCAGAGAAGTAATAAAAGCTGCTGCAGGCAAGGCTTTTTGCCAAATGCTACCTAAATTCACATAGTTACCTATTTGCGGTTGAGGAGTCCAGTCGCTGGAGCTTGCATGTGAGGACCTGTCATCTTCGTCATTGATGTGGTCCGGTGTGACAGCCAGGCCGTTGGAGGGGAGGTCGTCATGTCCAAGGAAATCTGAGCACACAGAAGTTTGGAACATGAACAAATACAACTGGAGATAAGTGGCGTCCATCTCTAATAACCACTACGATCGGTTACAACCAACATCCACGTCAACAACCTCAGCGTGGTGAATTAAAGCCAACATTAACTTCAGTGAACATTAGTGGGAAAGGAGATGTAAAGCGGCTAACACATGCTAAGTTGCTATCAAAGTTTAGTGCCGTGAGGGAATTAAGTTGAATCGTGGAATCCCCACAAGAGGTGTGACAAGCACTTCTCTCTTTCTTTTGTAGCGTTAACGTTAACGATATAAAAGATGAAGCTGTCCCGTTGAGAAGAACACGCTTCCTAATACCCACATATCTTTACCGTGTTTAACGTTAGCGAACTTCTCTCCTGTTTCAAACTCGCCGGTTAACTTGGTAAAACAAGCAGTGCCCACTGTATGACGCGTAACGTTAGCTAAATACTTCAAGCTTTGTTAAAGGTCCGGGTCTTTTCATACCAGCACCCTCCTCCGTTGTCCCAAGTACTGCGCTGTCGTCTAGTTTCACAACTGGTTTGTGCGGCTCGGAGACCAGCAATCCCAGTCCATTGTTGTCTCCGCCTTGCGCCGCTGGGGCCTGCTCTACCGCCATCACCGGCTTTGCTTCCTTCTCCGTTGGCTGCGCACAATTCACCGCTGCCTCCCAGCTCTCCGTAGCCCCAGAGACGCATGAGTTTTGACCTGCTTTGGCCACTTTGAATCCGTGGTTGGTCACCGGACTGATTTTCGACCTTTTCGCGGCAGGTTCTTCCATTTCGGAGGCGCCTGAAAAGGCCGTTCCGAGACTGCTCTCTCCGTCCGCCATCTTCAGCCCGCAGAGCCGCTGAGCAGATCCTCCCTCCCGGACAGCTGGCTCATTTGCATAGAGCACGTGACTCCTTCTCCACCAGTTAGTCACGGCTGGAACGTCCCCCTTTTTACGTCAATGACATAAAACCATAACAAAATATTGCTGCCTTCAAATACTGTCAGATGTTTTTATTTAGCAAAGGTCTCATAAATCACCGTACTAAGTTGTGAGTAAAACGCAGACGTCAAACGTTTTGATAAGCACGTGAGCCGTGTCAATAGATATCTTTTATAATTTTTGCTTAAGGATACCTTTGCCTTGATTTCATGCCCCCGTAAATGCTCGAAATTTCGAGCAGAGTGGGAGCTTTAGCTAGACACATGAATGCAGCATACGTCATGTATGGTGAAAAGAGACCGCTGCTTTCCCCCCACAACTCAGGAGAGATCTCCCTTGAAAAAATAACAATTTGGCAGTCTCTCCATTAATTACCCAAAGCTAGCTGACAAAATAATAATAATAATAATTATAATAACGATAATAACAAGATGAACTTTGAGAATATTGTCAGTGAGTGACCCACAGCTGCAGCGAGAGGGAGCCCATCAGCGACCCTTGAACCGACAGCCGTCATCCAGGATAGCAGACACTGAAGCGGCTCCGTTACAAGAAACCACGCACACGTTATAACATCTTTTTATGGAGGCTGTTTTGAACCTCAAACCAGAGGACTTGGAGGATTACTACGGGTTATTAGGATGTGATGAATTGTCGTCGGTAAGTTCTGGCCAATGGCTTTAAGGATCAGCCTATTTGCTGGGTGACACAATGATTGTCTGGATCTACAAACCAAAACATTCTGGCTTAAGAGTTCAGAAGTGGAAGGTAACTTTCATGCTGGGTGTACGACAACGATCAGCAACTTGTAAGTAGGTCAGCCAAAAGATTCATGAATGATGTATTCTCCAGAGGTTAGTCTGAACCAACACAGACCTGTTGATGCTTCAGCAAAAGATGCGAGAGGGAAGTCGTGCGTCATCCAGTGTCTCTGTGGGTTGCGTTACAGTATTGGTCCTAAATAATTCATTCTTCAGCATGTCCACATGTATAACTAAATGTAATACAATGAAATATAGACATGTCATTAACCGCACAAAGCTCTGACAACGTAAATGCGTCAAAAAAATGAAAGATGTCTTCATTGTCTAGCAACACTTAGAACAATACTCATGTCACACCAGCACTAAGTCAATGCATTTGAAGACCTCAAAATAAACGGATCAATATGATTTTCAAGATAGCATAAAGTAGCAGGTTCATAGTTTATATATTATATGGTGATTTTATATTGTGTATAGGCATACCTGAATATTTTGAAAATTCAAGAAAGAGATGTTGGGGGGAAAAAAGGAGAAAATCACTGGGTATATTTTGAATATGAGAATGATATTGAATTTGGTTTGTGGCCTCTTAGTCGCACATAAATGTGTGTAAATGTGACCGTGTTTTACCACTGTGAACAATGTCCTTTTTAAAAATTAAATAAGTGACTGATTCCTGAATGAGATTGGCAAACGTGCATCATATTTATTTAATCTTTTACCCTGCAGACTGAACAGATTCTCAACGAATACAAGATCCGAGCCTTGGCATGTCACCCAGACAAACACCTAGACAACCCAAGAGCAGGTAGATATGTGGACCACTGCTGTGACACACGTGTGTATTTAACAGGAATTTAAAATGCTGACAAATAAAAAAAATTATATAGCCAGAAGTGTGATTTGAAGTCAAGGTGAAATACCTTTTTTGGATGATGTTTTGTTCAGTTTTCTTACGTATCTCACAAACAGTTAATGCCTCTTTCTGATGCCTTGACTTCAAAGCAAATTATGTTAATGGAGAGCTGCTTACAAGTGCACGCAGAGAAGAGGGTATTATTCCTCCTAATTTGGTAAGCATAGTGTTCCATTTTTGACCCTGATATTTTCCTTCTTTCTGCCAGTGGCAGATTTCCAAAAGTTGCAGGAAGCCAAAGAGGTTTTATGCAATGAAACCAAAAGAAAAAACTATGACCTTTGGAAAAGAAGTGGCGTCACTGTTCCATTTCATGACTGGCAAGCCTTGAATGACTCTGTAAAAACTGTATGTAATGTCTTTACTTTAGTATTGCCTTTTCAAAATACTGCGTGATGTGTGTAACTGAGAAAGCTGGTGATATATTATATATATATATCTATTTGCAGTCAATGCACTGGGCTGTGAGAACTAAGAAGGAACCGATGTTGGAGGGCTCAGCAGCAGAAATCCCTGCCACTTCCCAAGCAGAGGACCTTCATCGTGAGCAAGAAGCACCAAAGAGCCCTTCATATGATACCATGCCATCCGCAAGTAAGCACCAGAAAGGCACATGATACTTGATACTCAGAGGAGCACTTTGTGTGACTAGAGGAAAAACTTGGGCTGCTTAAGTGTCCCTCTGCTGTGACATTAGGGACAATGACAATAAAAAAAAGGGGGCACTCATATTAAAAAGGTTACTGTGTATTAACCCCCTTTTTTGTGAAGTGCTGCGTTTTTCCCTTCATGGCAACCACTTTAATGCTCTAAATCATATCGTATATCATATAATCATATTGTGTACATATTATTGTATTGAATGATAATCTTCTGCCATAGCAGTGGTTTCAAACTGGTCTGTAGGACCCTGCTGGTAGGTTTCATTCATTTCATCTAGTTTTCAGCATCAGTCCAGAGGGCCACAGGCGTAGGCTACCTGCTGCTTTTCTGTTTTAGTTAACTGGGTTTGCAGAAAAATCAGTACCTACTGGACGGCTAGGAGGACTGCAACCTGCAACTCTTCATCTAACCAGCTCACCATGACTCCTTCTATTACCATTCCTCCCTCGACACACGTGAATCTGATTCAGCAACAACATGCACGATAATGTTGCCTGTGTAGACACATTTGGAAAGTTAGAAGTCAGTCGTAACTTTGGTGACAAGCAGGATAATGTGGGCCTGCTCCAAACCTGGATAGGAAATTTGGCCATTGAATAACATCATTTATTAAGTCTTCAGCCTTTTATTAAAATGTTAAAATGAACCTCTAAATGGGCTGAAAATGTGAACCTGTTGTGGTTAAAAGAATCACACTTTTTATGACTTCATGAGAGCCTTTTCACTAGTGTATTATTATTGTTGAGCAAGTAATTGTTATATAATGTGTATTACGTTATAAAATGTTTAAACATTGCTTGCTGTATTACCTTTGCAGGTCTGAACTGTTTCTGTCCCATTCATTATTTACTGTGTACGACCAAGGAGTATCTATTGTGTACACAGTTTTAAATCCTATAAAATTAACTGACTTTTTCTTTATCATCATTGCTTAGGTGATTACTGCCATCGACGTTTCCGTTGGGCTGCTGACTCACCATCAAGCCTGTTGCAGAGGTTTAGAAATTATGAAATATAAATACATCAGCAGTTTAGTTTTGTTTAAATGTTTGTGTTGTGTGCCTTGTTGTCATCCTTCTTCAGTTGGGACGCTGTTAAATGTGGTGTGAATTCCTGTGGATGTGGCCTGGCTGTGAACTTCCACTAAACTTGCCGCATAAACTGGAAATTGTGAGCTCTGAATGTGTCCGTTGCAAGTGTGAACTTCTTTGTCAAACAAAAATCAGACAGCCGCATATTAGATTATGTGAATAGTATATTTTGTCAGCAGTCTTGCCCTTTTGTGAATTATGTTCACGACCACACAATGGAGATATGATCATGCCTGATACTGGAGTACCTCTAATGCTGTAATGTGTATTTTTGTGTTGCTGTCAAGATCTTAATGTTGGAAACATAAAGCTGAAACACGTCATGTACATTATTTTGCTTATGTGTATTACTACTATCGTGTGTTTGCGTGACATCGGTACTCTTACAGTGATTTTAATCAGAAGTAATTCAAAACATCTAGCCAACATTTTGTGGAAACAAATGATATCCCTTATTTTTAATGTAACTCGAATTATTTCACATTATTTGACTACTACCATCATGTTTATATTGTAACTGTAAAGTTCTTTCAAGTGTAGGTAGATTATAAATGAGTGAAAATGTCATCATGTCAAACATTTTCTATAATTGTAAAAATGTAGTAAACAAGACTGGCTTCCAAATGTCAAGTGTATGCAATGTGTATCCATTGATCTAAGAGCACACTTTACCCGCCAACCTAAGCTACAAAATAAATATAGCTGGAATTGTTTATTGTGTTTTCAGTGTGAGCAAGGCCTGAGGAAGAAGAGGGAAAGGAAAGGTAAAGGTCATTCAAATGTCAGTATACCATTACTATTATCATCCAACACAACAGACACTGCTAAATAGATACTGCTGGAGCCTGTGCATCATGTTGGACACACATTGCAACTTACCAAGCCTGTTATGTGTCTTCATCTTCATTTATAGCACTTGTAAAGTGAATCAATAAAACATGCATCATATTATAATGTGGTCTATCCAAAGTCAAGGAACCTCGCCATGCACAATTCAACACTGCAGCTGCAGGTTTGTCGCCGCGAGATGTCGCTGTGCTTTTCACTGCTGACGTCACATTTGCAGAAGCTAAAAGCCCAATGAGTGTTTCAATTCCTCGCCGGGTGCGGTGGCGCGCGCCTGTAATCCAAGCTACCGGGAGGCTGAGGCTGGCGGATCGTTTGAGCTCAGGAGCTCTGAGCTGCAGCGGACTATGCCGATCGGGTGTCCGCACTAAGTTCGGTATCGATATGGTGCTCCTGGGGGAGCCCGGGACCACCAGGTCGTCTAAGGAGGGGTGCACCGGCCCAGGTCGGAAACGGAGCAGGTCAAAGCCCCCGTGCCGCTCAGTAGTGGGATCGCGCCTGTGAATAGACGCTGTAGTGCAGCCTGAGTAATACAGCGGGACCCAGTCTTTTGACACTCTTCCTACTGTTCAACCAACAGCTGTGACAACACACACGGTCAACAACAACGTCTTTATGAGTTTTTATGAGTTCTTCATCTTCTTGTTTCCATGAAAACCTGCAGAAAGCAGCTGCGTTTCTTTGTCCTACAGCGCCTCCACCTGGAGGAGAGGAGCAATGACTTTCAATCGCAGCAGTCAGTGCAACACCACAGAGGCTGAACTAACAGGGTTTTCACACACACACACACACACACACACACATCAGGACTGCAGACATTTAACACTGTCTTTCTGTCAGGTTGTAAGGTTGTTGTGGTCCACTGAAACAATTCATCATGTCAGATATGCATGATTTTACCAGGTGAAGTGTCATTAACACGGGGACAGATGGAGACAGGAAGTCCACTTTGCTCCTTTTCTCTCAGATAAATACAATTTATTTAACTAGATCTTTTTCATATTGTATAAAGCACATGCAGTCACGGTCACATTAACCTGTTGGGGGCTCCGCTTGATGACCTCCACCTCCTGACCTCTCTGCATGTTTATACCTGCTGCCTCCAAGTTCCCATCAAGTACAGTGGAATATACATGGTAGCTTCATCATTTGTCCTCACACCCGCTCACAGCTGAGCAATGTGGAAATGTGGATAAAACATATTTTCCCACATGTGATACATTTAAATGATTGATTATTAAGGAAAAATATAATATTTCTAACACTGTTTAAACTGTGCGACCACACCAACAGATGAAAAACCATTGTAAAAACTGCAAATACGGATCTTATACCTTTTCTCCAACACTTTCTGTGTCATGAGGTCTTTAATGTTGAAAATATAGTGTTAACAGTAGAGAAACTTGCATTCAGATACAGACACAATTATATTAATTGTTATTATTTTTTTCATTTTATTTTTTAAGTATTTGGAATAAAGGGAAAGAAAGGTTATGGTTTAGGTAAATTTGAGGTAAATTGAAAGAGTTATTGCTCAAAGGTTACATACAATGTGAGGCTTTACAGGCCCTCTGAGACATTATATGTCCAGCCCACGCTCTCTAAGAAGACAAGGCAAAACTCCCCAAAAGGGAAGAAACCTTGGAAGAGGCAATTCAAAGAGAGATCTCCTCTCCACAGATGGCTGGAATGGGAAAATAGGGGATAGGTAGAAAGAGTAGGGGGGTAGAGAGAGAAAGGGGTAGAAAGAGTAGGGGGGTAGAGAGAGAGAGGGGTAGAAAGAGTTGGGGGGTAGAGAGAGAGAGGGGTAGAAAGAGTTGGGGGGTAGAGAGAGAGAGGGGTAGAAAGAGTTGGGGGGTAGAGAGAGAGAGGGGTAGAAAGAGTAGGGGGTAGAGAGAGTTAGGTAATCAGGGACAGGTAGACAGAGTTGGGGGGTAGAGAGAGTGAGGGGTATGGAGTTGGGTGGGTGTTAGCTTGTAGGATGAGTAGGACGGCAGGTTCTCCTCCAGTTCACTTGAATAACTGGAGGAATCTTTTCCTCAGAGAGGGTCTTTTAGGTTTTTTGTCGACCCTATTCAGCTGTTGTTCGAGGTCAACAATCCTGTCCGCCATCCCTTCCCATCTCGTGTCCAGAGCTTTCTTCTCCTGCAGGGTGTGGTGGATGTCGCTGAGGGACTGGAGGAGACAGGATCTCTCCTCCTGCCACTGCAGCTGTTGTCTGTCCAGCTCACTCTGTGTCAGGGTCAGTGCAGCCTTGAGTTTGTTGTTGTCCTCAGTCTGCTGGGCCAGGCACGCGTCTAATTCTTTCTGGATCTCCTTTTGCCCCTGAAGATCTTTCTCCATCTGAGTCAGCTTCTGGAGAGCCTCAGCTTCAGTGTTCTTCTTGTCTAAAAGCTGAAGCTCCAGGTCTGTGATCTTGCTCACCCTCTCCAGCATAGCCTCTTCATAGAGAGCATTGCTTGTTTGGAGCGTTGTCTTTAACTGCTCCACCTCAGCCGCTAAAGCCTCATTCTCTCTCCTGAGCTTTGTGGTCTGCTCTGTTCTTCTGTCTCTGAGCTGCTGAAGCTCGAGCTCAGAGACGTAAATTGTGGCCTGCCGGGGGGAAGCCTCTACACCGTCACAGGCCTTGGCTGGTGTTTCCTTTAACTGCTCCACCAGAGCTGCTAAAGCCTCGTTCTCCCTCTTGAGTCCGGTGGTCTGTTCAGTCTCTCTGTTCCCGAGCTGCTGAAGCTGGAGATCAGGGACGTGAATCGTTGCCTGCTGGGGCGAAGCCTCAACCCCATCACAGGCCTTGACCCTGGCGGCCTGCTGTGGTTTGGCAGGTGCACGCTGAGGGGTGTGGTGGCGTGGTGCTGTCCAAAACCCTTTCTGTTTGGCAGGTCCCCGTTTAAAGACGCTGTCCTCTGCGGCACCTGAATGTCCTCTCAGAGGAGTACGGTACGGAGGTGGTGGTGTCCAAAGGTTTTTCCTGTGGACAGGGCCCCTTGTCAGTTCAACGGCAGCAGCCTGCTGTGGAGCCTCTTTGGGCGCAGGAGCGTGCTGTGGTTTATCCTCAGGTTTCCTTTGGAGGATGTGAATATTGGGCACTGTCTCTGACTGAGTGCCCTGACGGGCTGGGGCCTTGACAGACTGCCGATGTTTAGCAGTCTGTGGAAGATATGTATGTCGAGACATAGCTATCTGGTTCTGCCTGCGGAGAGCGGAAATCCTTTCGTTCCAGGAACCAAAGTTGACTGACATCTCCTCTGTTGGCTGGATAAAGTTTTTCTTCTCCTTGTTCTTGCCTTTTTTTCTCAGTTTGTCTTTGATTTCCTCCATCGAGAAAACTTGATGCTTTCTGTTCGCTCTGTCGTCTCCTGTCTGTGTGTTTGTATTTGTGAGCGCTCTGACTGAGCCTTGTAGGAGTCTTACAGACTGAAGATTCTAGAATGTGTCGGTATCACAGGAATAGAATGCAAGGTTTGTCCTTTGATGCTTTTTGTTTATTTTCAAATGTTTACCATGGCAACCACGTGCTTCAGTATGCTCTGAGAATCAATGCACAGAGACTCAAAACCTATTAGAGGTATTTCATTGAATCTTTTTATTTGCACACACGAGTCTGCAATAAAATCCAGATAATGAAAAAATAAGAAGCCACAGCTTATACAACAATGAAAACTATGCTGACATAATTTCAGAAAATACTATTTAAAAAACAACAGTAACAACAAGCACACAAAATGAGCCAAAAAAACAAACCAATCAGTCGACAACAATCCAATAAAATCAGAAAAATACATAAAATATATACACTCTCTCTCTCTCACACACACACACACACACACATATATAAAGAAATAATTAGACATCATTAATTAGATGTGATGACAATTTCCTTTAAACTTCTAAAGATGAGGAGTTCTTGTACAGCTCTGAACACCACGATGTCTAAGAGAGTCCTGGCCAGGTTTCGTTTTGTAAAAAGCAAAGTGAAGGTGATCAACCTGTCTAGTATTATATGAATGAATTTGGGAATAAAAGTTGGTAGATGGTAAAGAAAAAGCCAAGACCATGTATTCATATATAAACACACGTAATGAATATTCATGTCACATACTGAAAGAATGCTCAGTTTTCTGAGAGGCCTCGTTAGAGTTTGAGAGAGTTGCCAATCTTGTAAATCATTTTTGATGCAAATAAAGTTGATGAAGATTGGAGGGGTATGTATTAGAGCCCAACCGATACTGGATTTTTGGGGCCGATACCGATATTAGGGAGTAAAAAAATTCAGCAAACGATATATCGGCTGATATTCTTTATATATATCTATGAAGACACATTTTTTGCAATGATCCCTCAAATGTGGTTATTAAAGACTTGTGACAAGGATATGTAATGGAAGCAGGTGGTTTTACAGTTCAACAATAAACTTTGTCAGAAAGGACATAAGTGCACTGAAACACTAAACTTTAATAACTATAAATAAAAACAAATCGAACAATATTAAACTTGAATTAAGAAAAAGGATCAAATATACATAAAATGCTGCCTATATAAATATAAAAATAAATAACACAAGGCAACTGTGTAGGGCAAGCAAGCTACTGCCAATCCAATCCAGGAAGCACAGCTTTCCTGCATTGTAAACATTTTCTTCAAAAAATAAACAATAATAAAAACGGCAATATCACTGCAAAGAATATTCTAAATACCTTAATCTTCACTAATGATACATTTATCTTTCTATTTAGGGATGTAAAAAAAAAACATGACATAATGAGTGAAGTCACTGGCAAAACGTCTGATGTCCTCTCTACTAAACCACCTCTAGTCTATAAAGTTAATGGATTCAACTCCGATCAGAAATGTGTTTTTCTTGCTTATCAAAACACGTAATCTTTATCAATACTTCTCTGTTAACGTATAACGGTTATTAAGTCACGGTTCAGTTAAACAGATGAACCTCTGATTTGTATTTGTACATTTATAAATGTATTTCAACATCTCCGGTGGAAAAACAGACTAACATTTTAAATGTTGTAAATGCACCGACTGGAACTGTTCAGTTAGGAGGGCGTATCAAACTGCGAGTCCTAAACAAAACCGTTTGTAACGTTACCATTACACTCCTGTTAATGTAACGGCAGAACAGGCTAAGATGCTAACGTGTTAGCTTCCACTCACTTAACAAGGTATTAAAGTGGCTACGTGGGTAGCTAGCTAGCTATCTAATGTAGCACGAGTATGAGTGATACAACGGATTCTATCAATGCTATTCTTTCAATCTCTTATTGACAGATGTACGTTACTATAGCTGGCAAGCTACCTCGCTAGCATAGCAAACAGTATGATAAGCAACACGACGGTTGTCAGGGACGGGGTTAAATTATACTGAAAAGGGAAAATGATGGGGTCGTTGTCTATTAACTTTACAACAATTTAACGTAAAGACCGCGCTTGACTCCGGGCCTCCGTCTGCTCAGCTGTGATGCGCACTCTGCCATGCGCTGCAGACGCTGCTGAGAGTATTAAAAGTATTATTAAAGAGTATTATTAAAAAATGTTTAACATTGGCGAAAATTGGACAACATATACGCAAAAATCGGCCTCGGGCTCTAGTATGTATTTGCCCCTTAAAAATATTACCATAAATCATGGAACAATATAAAGTTAGTAAACAAGAGACATTTATCATCGATGTCTAAAATGTCACTGGTTGACACGAGTAATTGGTATTTCTAACCAGTCGAAAGTTACGTGGAATAATTGGAACCCGGCAATGAATCAGTCGAAGCAAAGTGTGCAGACACGCTTGAAAACTACTGCCATTATGGAAGCTAACCCTGCTAGCCCAGAAGCGAGCCAGAGGACCAATATTGATGACCTCTTTGCAGAAATTGTTAAGTTGGGTGCTACTTTAAATGGAGTGGCAAACGATGTGTCAATAAATAAGTCCGACACTGAAGCTGCTGACAGCTGAAGAACACTGTAGGTGCACTACAAACACGCGTCGCATCGCTAACGTGGAGGACCGATTCAAATTCAAATTACACGAAATGAATAATAAAAAGGCAGAAAATGCATTATTTAGACTCAAAACCAATTTTTATGAAAATGGTGAAAAGACTGGAAGATTATTGGCAAGGCAGCTTAAACGTCAGGATGCAAATAATGTTATCACAGCTATTAGAAAAGGTGATAAACTAATTACATCATCTAAAGAGATTAATACAGTCTTTAAACATTTCTATCAAGACTTGTATACATCCACGTGCACAACTAGCCCTGAAGAACTGAACACTTTTTTCCAGAATGTGAAGTTACCAACACTTTCCCAAAAGGAAAACGATCATCTTGATGTTCGTATAACTGAAGCTGAAGTAAGAACTGTTATTATGTGTATGAAAACTGGGAAGTCACCGGGTGTAGATGGCTTTCCAGCAGAATATTATCAGAAATATAAAGATATACTCTGTCCAATATTGACTGAAGTTTTTCAAGAAGCGCTGCAATATGGTTCACTCCCAGAACGTTTCAAAGAAGCTATAATATCACAGCTAACTATAGACCAATAAGCTTCATGAATGTTTACTGTAAAATACTTTCCAAAGTATTAGCACTAAGGAATAGAATAGTTTTACCACAAATCATTCACAAAGATCAGGTGGGGTTTATAAAAGCAGGTCATCAACTGATACCATGAGAAGATTATTACATCTAATATGGATGAATAGAAGAAATCCATGCCCTGTGTCAGCCATATCACTCGATGCCCAAAAAGCATTTGATAGGGTCGAATGGGCTTTCTTATTTACTGCGCTGTCAAAATGTGGGTTTGGTGATGGTTTTTGTAAATGGATAAAGGTAATATATTCATGGCCCAGGGCCGCAGTCTTCATAAATGGGGTAATATCTCCATTTTTAATATGTCCAGATCAACTCGCTAAGGGTGCAGCCTCAGTCCACTTCTGTTCACAATTTTCCTTGAACCACTAGCCTCATTGATTAGAGAGGAGCCAAGAATTAAAGGAGTTATTAGAGGCGACAGGGAACACAAATTATTTCTTTATGCTGACGACATTTTGGTTCTGACTCAAGAGTTTGTCCAAAGAAGCTTGGACAGACACAAACTCACTTGAAATGCTCTGAAGACCGGCGGCATGGTCAGAGAGCCTTTTGTTGAGATCACCTACATCAGGGGTGTCGAACTCATTTTCACCGAGGGCCACATCAGCGTAATGACTGTCCTCAAAGGGCCAGATGTAACTTATAAATAATATAATAAATTTGTTGCTTTTCTTGAAGGCTAGCTTTGGCGTACTTGGCTCCGTGTTTGGTGTCAAAATGCCGCCGCAGATTGTACTCTTTGACAACCGACACCGCCTCGTAACACAAAAGACATGCCGGTCTTTCTCCTTGAAGCACAAACAAGTATTCGCCTTCCCATCTTTCTTGAAACAGTCTTCCGTCTGCGTCAACTTTTCTCTTCCTGGACATTTTGGGATCATTATTTATTTCTGAATTCCACTCATTAGCATTGATGTGGAAACACTGCCGTGTAGTGGCGGTGAGCCGTCACTTCGCGGGTATCATAGTCGACAGGCATTGTGGGAAATGTAGTTTTTGGTCAAAGCACTCTTTTGACCTATTTATTTTTAGACACTCAGACCTTTTAAGCTCTCGCGGGCCACATAAAATGACGTGGCGGGCCACATTTGACACATCATAGTCGACAGGCATTGTCGGAAATGTAGTTTTTGGTCAAAGCACTCTTTTGACCTATTTATTTTTAGACACTCAGACCTTTTAAGCTCTCGCGGGCCACATAAAATGACGTGGCGGGCCACATTTGACACATATGACCTACATCCTCCTGTGAGACTTGTAAACTGATCTTAATTTCCTGCACATCCTTCATGATATTGTCCATCCTTTGGTTAGTAGAGTCCATAAATCACTGAACAAACATCTTGAAGTTTCTTTCCCGTTGCTCAGTCAAGTCTTTGAAAACTGAAAAGTCTCATGGATCATAGACAGTGTATCCTCCTCCTGGTTGGCTTTTTTCGGCCCCACGGTGACAAAAGTAAAGCAGCAAAAACTTACAAGCTGATGCACTTGAACGCGTCAGGAGAGAGGAGAATCCACAAGCAATCACATCAATGTGAATGTTATCCACAACTTTAGACAGTAAATCTGATCAGTTGTCAGTCAAAGCAGAGTCATTAGTTTCGAGTATGTGCAGAAAATACAGCAGTATATTTTTCTTAGTTCAGGCGGCTTGTTGAGGCTCCATAATGCACATTGTCACAGTATTATACTGCAATATATTGTGCCACGTTATGTTGTTAGTATCAGAGTACAATGTATAAAGGTAGTCACGTGTTTAGGTCTTACTGATGTAAACAAACCTTGTACAGCTACATGAATGACTGAGGTTTAGTGTTGTCTGCAGCACTGGCCCAGCTGCTGTACAGAGCTGAACTCTGGGAGTGATAGTAGACTCCACTGCTGTGTTTTGACTTTTGCTGGTGGAGTTATATTTTACTGAGCACACAGCTTTTTAAAGACACGTGATGAAAAGATATTTCTCTGTATTGAAATAAGGTTTTATCAGTGAGGGACTTCAGCACTGCAGCTGCAGGTTTTCTTTTTCGTCACTAGATGCCGCCTGAGGGCGCTCCCTGATGGCGTCACGTTTGTAAAACCCCAAAACCTCTATGAATGAAGAGCTCTCTCGCCGGGTGCGGTGGCGCGCGCCTGTAATCCAAGCTACCGGGAGGCTGAGGCTGGCGGACCGTTTGAGCTCAGGAGCTCTGAGCTGCAGCGGACTATGCCGATCGGGTGTCCGCACTAAGTTCGGTATCGATATGGTGCTCCTGGGGGAGCCCGGGACCACCAGGTCGTCTAAGGAGGGGTGCACCGGCCCAGGTCGGAAACGGAGCAGGCCAAAGCCCCCGTGCCGCTCAGTAGTGGGGTCGCGCCTGTGAATAGACGCTGTAGTGCAGCCTGAGTAATACAGCGGGACCCAGTCTTTTGACACTCTTCCTACTGTTCAACCAACAGCTGTGACAACACACACGGTCAACAACAACGTCTTTATGAGTTACAACTGCTTCTTCATCTTCTTGTTTCCGTGAAAACCTGCAGAAAGCAGCTGCGTTTCTTTGTCCTACAGCGCCTCCACCTGGAGGAGAGGAGTAATGACTTTCAATCGCAGCAGTCAGTGCAACACACACACACACACACACACACACAGGACTGTCTTTCTGTCAGGTTGTAAGGTTGTTGTGGTCCACTAACATAATTCATCATGTCAGATATGCATGATTTTACCAGGTGAAGTGTCATTAACACGAGGACAGATGGAGACAGGAAGTCCACTTTGCTCCTTTTCAATAGAATTTATTTAACTAGATCTTTTTCATATTGTATAAAGCGCATGCAGTCACGGTCACATTAACCTGTTGGGGGCTCCGCTTGATGACCTCCACCTCCTGACCTCTCTGCATGTTTATACCTGCTGCCTCCAAGTTCCCATCAAGTACAGTGGAATATACATGGTAGCTTCATCATTTGTCCTCACGCTCGCTCACAGCTGAGCAATGTGGAAATGTGGATAAAACGCATGTCGAGCACATGTTTCAATATGCTCTGAGAATCAGTAAAAAGTTATTTTATTTAATTGTTTTATTTGCACGCAAATGAGTCTGCAATATGTCCCCAAATAATGAAAAAATAAGACATTTGTCAGGAGAGGATAAGAAGCCACAGACCTCCCCTTCCTTAAGGAAGAAAAGCAAACAATAAAATAAAAACTATGCTAATTTTAGATAATTCAACAAAAACAAATAACAACAAGAACCACACAAAATAAGCCCATAAAAACAACTACAACAACTAACCAATCTGTAGACAACAATCCAGTGAATACAGAAAAATACATGAAAAATGGCAGCCAGTGAAGACTATGCCAGGATCCTGTTTGTGGACTTCAGCTCTGCCTTCAACACGATCGTCCCGGCTCTTCTTCAGGACAAGCTCTCCCAGCTGAACGTGCCTGACCCCACCTGCAGGTGGATCACAGATTTCCTGTCTGACAGGAAGCAGCACGTGAAGCTGGGGAAACACGTCTCAGACTCGCGGACGATCAGCACCGGCTCCCCTCAAGGCTGTGTTCTTTCTCCTCTACTCTTCTCCCTCTACACCAACAGCTGCACCTCCAGTCACCAGTCCGTCAAGCTCCTGAAGTTCGTGGACGACACCACCCCCATCGGACTCATCTCTGGAGAGGACGAGTCTGCCTACAGGTGGGAGATTGACCATCTGGTGACCTGGTGCAACAACAACAACCTGGAGCTTAACGCTTCAAAGACAGTGGAGATGGTTGTAGACTTCAGGAACAGCGCAGCCCCACCCGCCCCCATCACCCTGTGTGACTCTCCAGTGGACACTGTGGAGTCCTTCCGTTTCCTGGGCTCCATCATCAGCCAGGACCTCTGGTGGAGAAAGCCCAACAGAGGATGTACTTCCTGAGGCAGCTGAGGAAGTTTAACCTGCCACAAACAATGCTGGTTCACTTCTACACTGCCATCATAGAGTCCATCCTCACCTCCTCCATCACCGTCTGGTACGCTGCTGCCTCCACCAAGGACAGACGCAGACTGCAGCGTATCATCCGCTCTGCAGAGAGGGTGATCGGCTGCAACCTCCCATCTCTTCAGGACCTGTACTCCTCCAGGACCCTGAGGAGAGCAGGGAAGATTGCTGCCGACCCGTCCCACCCCGGACACCATCTGTTCGACCCCCTCCCCTCTGGCAGGAGACTGCGGTCCATCAGGACCAAAACCTCCCGCCACAAAAACAGTTTCTTCCCCTCTGCAGTCAACCCGACAAACTTACATTGACAACCCCCCCCCCCCCCGAACACAAACACGAGTTATACGTTATATTAAAGTACATCACCCCTGTCCCCCCTGCGTTACATTAACGCACCCACCCCCCACTGGACACTTTACCTGGACACTTTACTTTATTCTGGTCACTGCACTGTTGTTATTTGTCTTATCTTATTTTTATTCTTATTCTTATTTTACCTTTTATATTCTACTTATTTGTTATCAAAACAATAGCACCTTCAGACCACAGCAAATTCCTTGTAATGTATGTTACTTGGCAATAAACAGTTTCTGATTCTGATTCTGATCTAACACTGTCTTTCTGTCAGGTTGTAAGGTTGTTGTGGTCCACTAAAATAATTCATCATGTCAGATATGCATGATTTTACCAGGTGAAGTGCCATTAACACGAGGACAGATGGAGACAGGAAGTCCACTTTGCTCCTTTTCTCTCAGATAAATACAATTTATTTAACTAGATCTTTTTCATATTGTATAAAGCACATGCAGTCACGGTCACATTAACCTGTTGGGGGCTCCGCTTGATGACCTCCACCTCCTGACCTCTCTGCATGTTTATACCTGCTGCCTCCAAGTTGCCATCAAGTACAGTGGAATATACATGGTAGCTTCATCATTTGTCCTCACACTCGCTCACAGCTGAGCAATGTGGAAATGTGGATAAAACACATTTTCCCACATGTGATACATTTAAATGATTGATTATTAAGGAAAAATATAATATTTCTAACACTGTTTAAACTGTGCGACCACACCAACAGATGATAAACCATTGTAAAAACTGCAAATACGGATCTTATACCTTTTTTTAACACTTTCTGTGTCATGAGGTCTTTAATGTTGAAAATATAGTGTTAACAGTAGAGAAACTTGCATTCAGATACAGACACAATTATATTAATTGTTATTATTTTTATTTTTTTATTTTTTTTAAGTATTTGGAATAAAGGGAAGGAAAGGTTATGGTTTAGGTAAATTTGAGGTAGATTGAAAGAGTTATTGCTCAAAGGTTACATACAATGTGAGGCTTTACAGGCCCTCTGAGACATTATATGTCCAGCCCACGCTCTCTAAGAAGACAAGGCAAAACTCCCCAAAAGGGAAGAAACCTTGGAAGAGGCAATTCAAAGAGAGATCTCCTCTCCACAGATGGCTGGAATGGGAAAATAGGGGATAGGTAGAAAGAGTAGGGGGGTAGAGAGAGAAAGGGGTAGAAAGAGTAGGGGGGTAGAGAGAGAGAGGGGTAGAAAGAGTAGGGGGTAGAGAGAGTGAGGGGTAGAAAGAGGAGGGGGGTAGAGAGAGAGAGGGGTAGAAAGAGTAGGGGGGTAGAGAGAGAGAGGTAATCAGAGACAGGTAGACAGAGTTGGGGGGTAGAGAGAGTGAGGGGTATGGAGTCGGGTGGGTGTTAGCTTGTAGGATGAGTAGGACGGCAGGTTCTCCTCCAGTTCACTTGAATAACTGGAGGAATCTTTTCCTCAGAGAGGGTCTTTTAGGTTTTTTGTCGACCCTATTCAGCTGTTGTTCGAGGTCAACAATCCTGTCCGCCATCCCTTCCCATCTCGTGTCCAGAGCTTTCTTCTCCTGCAGGGTGTGGTGGATGTCGCTGAGGGACTGGAGGAGA
This sequence comes from Enoplosus armatus, assembly GCF_043641665.1. Taxonomy (NCBI): domain Eukaryota; kingdom Metazoa; phylum Chordata; class Actinopteri; order Centrarchiformes; family Enoplosidae; genus Enoplosus; species Enoplosus armatus. The sequence continues at coordinate 19,004,289 of NC_092191.1, forward strand.
CAGGATCTCTCCTCCTGCCACTGCAGCTGTTGTCTGTCCAGCTCACTCTGTGTCAGGGTCAGTGCAGCCTTGAGTTTGTTGTTGTCCTCAGTCTGCTGGGCCAGGCACGCGTCTAATTCTGTCTGGATCTCCTTTTGCCCCTGAAGATCTTTCTCCATCTGAGTCAGCTTCTGGAGAGCCTCAGCTTCAGTGTTCTTCTTGTCTAAAAGCTGAAGCTCCAGGTCTGTGATCTTGCTCACCCTCTCCAGCATAGCCTCTTCATAGAGAGCATTGCTTGTTTGGAGCGTTGTCTTTAACTGCTCCACCTCAGCAGCTAAAGACTCATTCTCTCTCATGAGCTTTGTGGTCTGCTCTGTTCTTCTGTCTCTGAGCTGCTGAAGCTCGAGCTCAGAGACGTAAATCGTGGCCTGCCGGGGGGAAGCCTCTACACCGTCACAGGCCTTGGCTGGTGTTTCCTTTAACTGTTCCACCAGAGCTGCTAAAGCCTCGTTCTCCCTCTTGAGTCCGGTGGTCTGTTCAGTCTCTCTGTTCCCGAGCTGCTGAAGCTGGAGATCAGGGACGTGAATCGTTGCCTGCTGGGGCGAAGCCTCAACCCCATCACAGGCCTTGACCCTGGCGGCCTGCTGTGGTTTGGCAGGTGCACGCTGAGGGGTGTGGTGGCGTGGTGCTGTCCAAAGCCCTTTCTGTTTGGCAGGTCCCCGTTTAAAGACGCTGTCCTCTGCGGCACCTGAGTGTCCTCTCAGAGGAGTACGGTACGGAGGTGGTGGTGTCCAAAGGTTTTTCCTGTGGACAGGGCCCCTTGTCAGTTCAACAGCAGCAGCCTGCTGTGGAGCCTCTTTGGGCGCAGGAGCGTGCTGTGGTTTATCCTCAGGTTTCCTTTGGAGGATGTGAATGTTGGGCACTGTCTCTGACTGAGTGCCCTGACGGGCTGGGGCCTTGACAGACTGCCGATGTTTAGCAGTCTGTGGAAGATATGTATGTCGAGACATAGCTATCTGGTTCTGCCTGCCGAGAGCGGAAATCCTTTCGTTCCAGGAACCAAAGTTGATTGACATCTCCTCTGTTGGCTGGATAAAGTTTTTCTTCTCCTTGTTCTTGCCTTTTTTTCTCAGTTTGTCTTTGATTTCCTCCATCGAGAAAACTTGATGCTTTCTGTTCGCTCTGTCGATCTCTGTGTGTTTGTATTTGTGAGCGCTCTGACTGAGCCTTGTAGGAGTCTTACAGACTGAAGATTCTAGAATGTGTCGGTATCACAGGAATAGAATGCAAGGTTTGTCCTTTGATGCTTTTTGTTTATTTTCAAATGTTTACCATGGCAACCACGTGCTTCAGTATGCTCTGAGAATCAATGCACAGAGACTCAAAACCTATTAGAGGTATTTAATTGAATCTTTTTATTTGCACACACATGAGACTGCGATAAAATCCAGATAATGAAAAAATAGGAGATGTGTCAGGAGAGGATAAGAAGCCACAGCTTTGGCAACGGACATGGTGGAGCAGTGAAGAGTGAAGAGTATACAAGTGAAGTCCATTTACGTTTTACCTCCCCTCCCCTAAAGGAGAAAAACAAACAATAAAAAAATGAAAACTATGCTGACATAATTTCAGAAAATACTATTTAAAAAATAACAGTAACAACAAGCACACAAAATGAGCCAAAAAAACAAACCAATCAGTCGACAACAAACCAATAAAATCAGAAAAATACATGAAATATATACATTCACACACACACACACACACACACACACACATACATATATATAAAGAAAAAATTAGACATCATTAATTAGATGTGATGACAATTTCCTTTAAACTTTTCTAAAGATGAGGAGTTCTTGTACAGCTCTGAACACCACAATGTCTAAGAGAGTCCTGGCCAGGTTTCGTTTTGTAAAAAGCAAAGTGAAGGTGATCAACATGTCTAGTATTATATGAATGAATTTGGGAATAAATTTGAAGAAGTTGGTAGATGGTAAAGAAAAAGCCAAGAACATGTATTCATATATAAACACACGTAATGAATATTCATGTCACATACTGAAAGAATGCTCAGTTTTCTGAGAGGCCTCGTTAGAGTTTGAGAGAGTTGCCAATCTTGTAAATCATTTTTCATGCAAATAAAGTTGATGAAGATTGGAGGGGTATGTATTAGAGCCCAACCGATACTGGATTTTTGGGGCCGATACCGATATTAGGGAGTAAAAAAATTCAGCAAACGATATATCGGCTGATATTCTTTATATATATCTATGAAGACACATTTTTTGCAATGATCCCTCAAATGTGGTTATTAAAGACTTGTGACAAGGATATGTAATGGAAGCAGGTGGTTTTACAGTTCAACAATAAACTTTGTCAGAAAGGACATAAGTGCACTGAAACACTAAACTTTAATAACTATAAATAAAAACAAATCGAACAATATTAAACTTGAATTAAGAAAAAGGATCAAATATATATAAAATGCTGCCTATATAAATATAAAAATAAAAACTGTGTAGGGCAAGCAAGCTACTGCCAATCCAATCAGTTCCAATTCAGCCAACTGTAAAAAATATAAATAAAAAATGTGTGAGACATTAACTGAATTATATATTTGAGCTGGAACCAAACTAGTTTGCATTACATGTTCTATTCTAAATACCTTAATCTTCACTAATGATACATTTATCTTTCTATTTAGGGATATAAAAAAAAACATGACATAATGAGTGAAGTCACTGGCAAAACGTCTGATGTCCTCTCTACTAAACCGCCTCTAGTCTATAAAGTTAATGGATTCAACTCCGATCAGAAATGTGTTTTTCTTGCTTATCAAAACACGTAATCTTTATCAATACTTCTCTGTTAACGTATAACGGTTATTAAGTCACGGTTCAGTTAAACAGATGAACCTCTGATTTGTATTTGTACATTTATAAATGTATTTCAACATCTCCGGTGGAAAAACAGACTTACATTTTAAATGTTGTAAATGCACCGACTGGAACTGTTCAGTTAGGAGGGCGTATCAAACTGCGAGTCCTAAACAAAACCGTTTGTAACGTTACCATTACACTCCTGTTAATGTAACGGCAGAACAGGCTAAGATGCTAACATGTTAGCTTCTACTCACTTAACAAGGTATTAAAGTGGCTACGTGGGTAGCTAGCTAGCTAATGTAGCACGAGTATGAGTGATAGAACGGATTTCACGTCAGGCTGATTGGATTAAAAGAAGGAAAGGAAGCAGGAAGTGCAATGAACGACTACATCAAGAAAATACTCTCCAATGGTCTAGGGCTAACGGGGGATGAGTACGAAATCGAAAGGAGCCAAAGAAGTTTGGGACTGTGCCCAGATGACAACCAGCCACCACGTATGATACTGGTGAAATTTCTGTTACACAGCCCGACAGAAAGTTCGTGGCAGCTGCGAAGAAATAGAGGGGAATATGATAGGAGGACTGTACTCTATCTACAAAGACATGACCAAGTGTTAGTGCGCATGCACCGACGTGCATGCAGCCTGTTACAGTCGCTCCTATTTGTTTTCTTCTTTTTCTTACTTTTTCTCCTTTAATTCTTTATTTAACTCTTTTAAGTACTGACTTTTGAAGTTGTGCCCTCTTCAAACATGCTGGTGGAGAGAGTTCTGGTACTTTTTTTCACTCTGGAATTACTTTCATTCAAACATCGGACAGTCGCGCAGCAGCTTCTGGGTCGCTTTGTTTACTCCGGAGATCAGCTGATCGCTCTGAAGCCGGCCGGCTTGGAGGCCAGATCATCGGAGATCCCAGCTGAAATCTGGAGAAAAACACGCAGAGGATGCAGAGGGGGAACGAAGCGACGAGGGAAGAGAGTTGGGTCGAGACAGGGGGCTTGCCGACAGCTGATGAGACTCCACTCCAGCAAGGCTGCAGGCCCTGATGGTGTCAGCCCCAGGGTGCTTAAAGCCTGTGCCCCCCAGCTATGTGGAGTACTTCACCACCTCTTCAACATGAGCCTGAGTCTTCAGAGGGTCCCCGTGCTGTGGAAGACGTCCTGCCTCGTTCCTGTGCCAAAGACGCCGCGACCCAGTGGCTCCAAGGACTACAGACCCGTGGCACTGACCTCCCACATCATGAAGACCCTGGAGAGACTCGTCCCAGAGCAGCTCCGGCCCTTGGTCAAGCCACACTTGTAACCCCTTCAGTTCGCCTACCAGCCCCGACTTGTAGTGGAGGATGCCATCATCTGTGTCCTGGATTGTCAACTACCTGACTGGCAGACCACAGTGTGTGCGCTTACAACACTGTGTGTCAGACAGAGTGGTCAGCAACACCGGGGCCCCGCAGGGGACTGTCCTCTCTCCCTCCCTCTTCACCGTCTACACCACGGACTTCAGCTTCTGCACAGAGACCTGCCACCTTCAGAAGTTTTCTGATGACTCAGCAATAGTTGGATGTATCAGTAAGGGTGATGAGGAGGAGTACAGGGCTGCTGTGGACTACTTTGTCACATGGTGCCAGCAGAACCACCTGCAGCTCAACGTGACAAAGACTAAGTAGCTGACTGTGGATCTGAGGAGGACCAAGGCGCCGATGACCCCTGTTTCCATCCAGGGGGTCAGTGTGGACATTGTAGAGGATTACAAGTACCTGGGAGTCCACATTGACAATAAACTGGTCTGGGTAAAGAACACTAATGCCCTCTACAGGAAGGGCCAGAGCCGTCTCTATTTTCTGAGGCGACTGAGGTCCTTCAACATCTGCCGGACTATGCTGAGGATGTTTTATCAGTCTGTGGTGGCCAGTGCTATCCTCTATGCTGCTGCATGCTGGGGCAGCAGGCTGAGGGTGGCGGACTCCAACAGACTCAATAAACTGATCCGCAAGGCCAGTGACGTTGTGGGGGTGGAGCTGGACTCTCTGACGGTGGTGTCAGAGAGGAGGATGCTGTCTAAGCTGCGGGGCATCTTGGACAATGTCTCACATCCTCTCCATGACGTACTGGTCGGACACAAGAGCACCTTCAGCGGGAGACTCATTCCTCCCAAATGTACAACGGAGCGACACAGGAAATCATTCCTGCCTGTGACCATCAGACTGTTCAACTCCTCCCTCTGAGTGTCAGACACTCAGGAAGAGACTGGAAATCTGTATCTACTTCACCTGTTCATATACTATCTCACTATTTATTCTTAAATGTTTAAGTGCAATACATATATAGTCATACACTTCAGTGCAACACATACATACATATACATTGTTATTGTATATATTTGTTTACCTCATTGTTCACTTAAATACTGTAAATGTGTATATTTTTTATTTTCTATTTCTTATTTTTATATTTTGTACATACCACACTATCTACTCTTGAATGGGAGCACCGTTACTGTACAATTTCCCCCCGGGGATCAATAAAGTATTTCTGATTCTGATTCTGAGGAACGCTCAGACCAGCGGAGACGGTTCCCTGTGGGGGCACCAGGTGAAGCACACTCTGGCACACCCAGCCAACCTCAGGTTTACATGGAAGGGGAAGAGATGGAGTTTCACTGACCGGAAGAAGGCTGAAGATTTCGTTTACACTTCGTTCGCACTACACTGCTGTGTTCTGTGGAGCTGTGGAGTTGTAAGTTGTACTTTGTAATATTTATGCTCCAAACAAAGAGGAACCAACTTTTTCCACGAGGTCAACAAAATGCTGGGATGGTCAGATTATTCTGGGGGGAGATTTCACTCAGACATTGGATGACCACCTAGACCGGAGTAAAGTTAAGACAGGTCTAAAACCCAGAGATAAAACAGCAATAAATACTCTCAAAGAGGAAATAGGTTTAGTGGATATTTGGAGACCCGGGGGAAAGGGAATACACATGCTACTCTCACTCCCACAGAACTTACTCACACATAGATTACTTTCTGATTTCTGGTTCAATTGTTGACTCGGTCACAGATTGTAACATAGGGGTTATAGCAATAACAGATCACGCACTGGTGGAGTTACACGTCAACCTACATGCTAATAAATGCAATAGGGGAAGATGGAGACTGAACTATCTTACAAGACGAACAATTTGTTACAAAACTGAGGGAGGACACTGAATCATTCTTAGACATAAATATTGGTAAATTATCTCACTTGTACAGCGCTTTTCAACCGTGCTGGGCAAACCCCCAACCCGCTCTAATCAGCCTTACCTCCTGTGCGACAGTGCTAACCACTGCGCCACCATGCTGGGACAACAGAAAGGCTAGCTAACGTTTGGGACGCACTCAAAGCATTTACCAGGGGAAAATGTATAGCTTACAGTTCATGGAAGAGAAAGGGAAGCAAAGAGCAGGTCCAACTATTGGAAAAGGAAAATCATGAAGCTGGAGAAACAATTGGTGAAACAATATCAGGAAGCATTTCATAGGGTCGAACGGGCTTTCTCATTTACTGCGCTGTCAAATTTGGGTTTGGTGATGGTTTTTGTAAATGGATAAAGGTAATATATTCATGCCCCAGGGCCGCAGTCTTCACAAATGGGGTAATATCTCCATTTTTAATATGTCCAGATCAACTCGCTAAGGGTGCAGCCTCAGTCCACTTCTGTTCACAATTTTCCTTGGACCACTAGCCTCATTGATTAGAGAGGAGCCAAGAATTAAAGGAGTTATTGGAGGCGACAGGGAACACAAATTATTTCTTTATGCTGACATTTTGGTTCTGAGTCAAGAACCAGCCAACTCGATATCAGTGCTTTTAGAAGTTATTGAAGCATATTCCAAAGTATCAGAAGCTGTGCCGATGTCTCAAACCTGCTCTCCAAACCTACTGTCTGCATTTAATTTTAAATGGTTTTCGAAAGGCATGAAATAATTGGGGATATAACTGAACCCAAACAGACAATTTACTGGGCTCAGTGGTTAAGACAAGGTATCAGAGTACTAAGTGACTTATTTGAAGAGGGCAACTTCCTTTCCTTTAACAGAATGAGGGAGAAGTTTAATCTGGAGGGACATGGCCATCTTTGGAAGTATTTACAAATTAGACACTGTGTTAAGGAGAAAGTTCACTTCAGTCAAGACAAAAAACCTTAAAAATAGAGCCTTACCTACAACTTACCAACAATGTTTCATTAAGCATCAAAATGGTATGAGCCATGTCCTTGGGTCAATAACAATGGATGTAAGAACCTTAGGATGATATGGGGAAAAGACCTGGGCTGTACACTTGATGAAGAAACGTGGGAGAAGATGTTTTCCAGCAATGGGGAATACATCAGAGAAGCCAGAGGCAAATTTATTCAATATAAAATACTTAACAGGTATTATTACACCCCAACGAGACTCAATAATATGGGTCTAATTAAAGACAGTTTATGTTGGAAATGTAAAACAGAACGCAGTACTTATATGCACGCCTTATGAGAAAGTCCCATGGTTTTCCCCTTATGGAGGAAACTTCGGGAACATATGGGTGAACGGTTGGAAGGTGAACTGCCCAGATCACCAAGGTCGCGTGTCCTTGGGGGAAAAAAGTAAGTACAAATAACAGTAAATATGCATTTAGAGTATTAACAACTGGCTTAATAACCTGTGCTCAGTTGATTCCCTGTCCCTGTCATAGTTCCAACCCCCCCTCCTTTGACTTTTTAATATTTAATTAAAGTTTCTTGAGTTGGAACCATTTTGCCAACCATCTAATTCCTCATTTGTGTTATTTATCAGTGTGTAAGTCAGTATGTGATAAAATCATGTTGTATCATCAGCAAACAAGACGGGAAAAGAAAATGTACAAACTAATGACAAATGATGAATGTAAATAAGAAATAATAAGGCTCCTAAAACAGATGCTTGTAGAGCAGAACATGTTATTTGAACTGTGTTTGAGGCACAACCATTTATTAACACATATTGCTCTCTTTCACTCATGTAACTCGTTGACCGCTGTAATGTATCACCTTGGAAACCATAGTGTTTTAATTTGGCTAACTAAATATCATGATTAACGAGTCGATTGCTTCAGAGAGATCTAAAAAAAATGAGAAGTGCAATTTTGTTATCATTCGTAGCTGCGTGTATTTTGTCTACGAGTTGTAAAAGCGCCATGTAGGTAGAATTATTCTTTCTAAATCCAGTTTTACATAAAGGTATAATTTTTGCTTTTGTTTCTCTTTGACTGGCTCTCCAGATACTCTGATTTTCAGCAGAGTCATTAGTTTCGAGTATGTGCAGAAAATACAGCAGTATATTTGTCTTAGTTCAGGCGGCTTGTTGAGGCTCCATAATGCACATTGTCACAGTATTATACTGCAATATATTGTGCCACGTTATGTTGTTAGTATCAGAGTACAATGTATAAAGGTAGTCACGTGTTTAGGTCTTACTGATGTAAACAAACCTTGTACAGCTACATGAATGACTGAGGTTTAGTGTTGTCTGCAGCACTGGCCCAGCTGCTGTACAGAGCTGTCATGAACTCTGGGAGTGATAGTAGACTCCACTGCTGTGTTTTGACTTTTGCTGGTGGAGTTATATTTTACTGAGCACACAGCTTTTTAAAGACACGTGATGAAAAGATATTTCTCTGTATTGAAATAAGGTTTTATCAGTGAGGGACTTCAGCACTGCAGCTGCAGCTTTTCTTTTTCGTCACTAGATGCCGCCTGAGGGCGCTCCCTGATGGCGTCACGTTTGTAAAACCCCAAAACCTCTATGAATGAAGAGCTCTCTCGCCGGGTGCGGTGGCGCGCGCCTGTAATCCAAGCTACCGGGAGGCTGAGGCTGGCGGACCGTTTGAGCTCAGGAGCTCTGAGCTGCAGCGGACTATGCCGATCGGGTGTCCGCACTAAGTTCGGTATCGATATGGTGCTCCTGGGGGAGCCCGGGACCACCAGGTCGTCTAAGGAGGGGTGCACCGGCCCAGGTCGGAAACGGAGCAGGTCAAAGCCCCCGTGCCGCTCAGTAGTGGGATCGCGCCTGTGAATAGACGCTGTAGTGCAGCCTGAGTAATACAGCGGGACCCAGTCTTTTGACACTCTTCCTACTGTTCAACCAACAGCTGTGACAACACACACGGTCAACAACAACGTCTTTATGAGTTACAACTGCTTCTTCATCTTCTTGTTTCCATGAAAACCTGCAGAAAGCAGCTGCGTTTCTTTGTCCTACAGCGCCTCCATCTGGAGGAGAGGAGCAATGACTTTCAATCGCAGCAGTCAGTGCAACACACACACACACACACACACACACACACACACACACATCAGGACTGTCTTTCTGTCAGGTTGTAAGGTTGTTGTGGTCCACTAACATAATTCATCATGTCAGATATGCATGATTTTACCAGGTGAAGTGTCATTAACACGAGGACAGATGGAGACAGGAAGTCCACTTTGCTCCTTTTCTGTCAGATAAATACAATTTATTTAACTAGATCTTTTTCATATTGTATAAAGCACATGCAGTCACGGTCACATTAACCTGTTGGGGGCTCCGCTTGATGACCTCCACCTCCTGACCTCTCTGCATGTTTATACCTGCTGCCTCCAAGTTCCCATCAAGTACAGTGGAATATACATGGTAGCTTCATCATTTGTCCCTCACACTCGCTCACAGCTGAGCAATGTGGAAATGTGGATAAAACATATTTTCCCACATGTGATACATTTAAATGATTGATCATTAAAATCTTAAAATACATGAAAAAGTGAAGACTTTGCAGTATGTGATCATGGTCACAGGTCAACACATCACCCTATGCTCCCATGCTGGTGGTTGAGCAGGTTATTAAAGGCCTGCATGATGGCTGTATTAGATTTAACAGACATGTTTACACTAACAGTACCCACACATTAGATGATTTTCTCCGGAAAGGAAACAACAAGTAACTGTGATATTACACCCGTCAATCAAAACAAAGTCACTTGTTTGATCATTAACATGACTCCATTTAAAGTCTTATCAAGTACTTAGAGGACATTTGCAAGTGAACATCAGGCCAAACTGTTTGTCGGGAGGGGAATATGAAAGATGTTTAACTTATAAATGAATAAGCCATCTTTTAAAATATCTACGAATGGAGCTTTGTAGCAGAACTCACCCGCTGTCCAGTGACATTACCATTTAGATTCCTCAAAGAATGTAGTTTTCAGGCCTTTTCTGGTTTTGCATTCCTACTACAGGCCTTTTTTTTTTAATGGCTACTTTGGAAGCTCTCCATTGGTCCAGACACATGTGTCAGGCTCTGCTGTGACATCTCAGATGCTTTAGAGAAGTAGAATTGCAGATATTTCATGAGATTTTTTTGTTGCTGCTACCATAAGCTTACTGACAATTGTCACAACAATCTACACAAAACATTGACACAAATATGAAAATGTTACATTTTACAAATAGCAATCAGAATCACTGAGCTAATGCTCATTAACTTCAGTTCTGTTACTCTCAAACAGTCCTGCCGGCTTGGCAAAAACACTGTTTTGGGACCGGCTTGCTGCCAAGTACAGTACAGTGGGCACTTCTTATTTGCAAGGCTAAGGCAGGCAAGGGACTAATCAAGTTTCCATACAAGATTACCATGAGATTTGTTTATCTTGATCAGCTGTTGTCAGCTTTTTTGTTTTTGTCATTTTATTGTGTTTTTGTTGCTGTCATGAAGTCTCTTAAGGTTATTCATTGAATATTAAATTGAATATTGAAGCGGACCTCTGTGGCCCATCCTTACAAACCTTCTGCTGCAGCTACAGACTTTGTTACCCAACATCATGCAAACTGCATGCAGATGTATTAGCTTTTCAGAAAAACAGAAGAAATAAATCATCCATGGGAAAACCTACTCAATAAGATTTGCATAGTAATCTCATCAGCACTTGTCAAAATATGGGGAAGCATGCACCTGGAAGAAGATAAAGAATTTGAAACTGTAAAATATGCAGAATACATGTGGCAGAGAGATGACACATGCTGGAATAGAAAAGCCTACTGGAGAACCGGACATTGCAGGAGATAAGTAACACCACAAGATGGCAGTAGCGCGACAACAAAGATGCGACCTGCCACAAAACCTCAGCGGAGAAGAAGGAGACTTCCTGTGCGAGAGGCACGCACCTCCTGTGTCACCATGCACATGTGGTAAACAAGCGTATGAGTCCCTGGGAGTGCAAGCATGGACTTTTCAGCGAAGTGGAGTAATTTGCCCGAAGGTCCGAGCCTGAAGAATCTGACAGAGGGAAGATTTGGCGTCCTGAAGGAGGCTCAACATGCTGCGGTTCAGGATCTGACCAAAGCTCACATCGAGTCGTTTGACCAGGCTGTCACTGACGGACTCAACCGCGTTGTGCAGGTCAGCTTCACTCTCTTTGAACAAAGTTGTAAACCATATAACTAATTGCTGTTTTAAGATATACTGAGACCGTGTGCCAGTTGGAGCTGAAAACGTTTATTAAAATCGAAATTACAGCGGCTTGTCTTCAAAGTTAACGTCAATTGAAATGAGCCAAGTCAGCTAAGTCAAATAAATGTTAGCTTTGTGTACATACGAACAAACTGTTTTTAGCCCTATTTGCAAACATTTGTTTCGTGTAATTCTCTAATTATGTGTATTTGTGACTTGTGTTAATACATATACAATACAATAACCGTATAGGCACTTACCTGACGCACCGTCCTCAAACCTGAACTAAAATACAATTACAATAAAATGAAAATCTGTAAAATCTAAAATGTAATTTGGTTTGCGAGGTTGTTAGCTCAATGCAAGCTACCTGGAGCTAGCCCCCCCCCCCCCCCCCCCCCCCAATTTGTTGCTCTGTGAAAGCTGTCAGTATTTCTCCTGCAAAGTGTTTCTGTTCCGTGTTCTCAGTTTTGTGTGTGGTGTGACTTTGTCTTCCTCAGTCCATCCCCCCCTTGGAGTTCACGTTCAAAAATGACAGGGTCAGCCTTGCCTTTGTTGAGGCCACCATCTACAACCCAGTGGTCGCCAAAGGGAGCATCTGCAGGGAGCTGAAGGTGTTTCCGGCAGAGTGCAGGGGAAGAAGATGTTCATACAAAGGAAAGCTGGTGGTAAGTCTGAGATGTGTGCAAACTAGCAAGTGCTAATGTAAAGGACTGGCCAATACAGGATCTAAACTGTGTGTGAGAGAGGCATGATAACGTGTTGGTGTGTGATGATGTGTTTTGCGTCATCTCAGGCAGACATCAGCTGGTCAGTCAACGGAGTTCCCAAAGGCATCATCAAACAGTCCCTGGGCCAGCTGCCAATCATGGTGAAGTCCAAGCTGTGCAACCTGCATGGCATGTCCCCGAAAGAACTCGTTGAACACCATGAAGAAGCAGAGGTAAGGTGCACATTGCAAGCCTCTCTTACATTGCGCAAGATGAACAGAAATCCGTTCCATGCATCCATATGTATTAATAAAGTACAAACTACCTCTTTACCATTAACAGGAAATGGGAGGTTATTTCATTGTGAATGGAATTGAGAAAGTTATCCGTATGCTGATAATGCCAAGGAGAAACTATCCTATTGCCATGTCACGACCTAAGTGGAAGAGCAGAGGCCAGGGATACACTCAGTATGGTAAATATAGCCTTTAAGATAATGTGCAAAAACACAGTGGGAGTGGCAGTGTAATAATAGCCTCTGCTACGACAATTAAAGCTGCATATTCAAAAACGTATGTCCGCATCTTTTTCTTCTCACAGGTATTTCTATGAGATGCGTGAGGGAAGAGCACACAGCCATCAACATGAACCTGCATTATCTGGAAAATGGGACAGTGATGCTGAACTTTATCTACCAGAAAGAGCTCTTCTTCCTCCCACTAGGCTTTGCACTCAAGGTGATGTATTTCACAAATGAATAATTCTGCAGCATTCATTATTATGTGAAAAGAAAGAAGAGATCTTATGATGTATGATATGTTAATACAGCTCATTTTCTCCTCCAGGCCCTGGTGGACTTCACAGACTTCCAGATCTACCAGGAGCTGATCAAGGGTCGAGAGGACAATTCCTTCTACAAGAGCTGTGCATCAGAGATGCTGCGCATCGTCATGGAGGAGGGCTGCATCACCCGCAGCAAGGTGCTTAATTACCTCGGAGAGCGCTTCAGGGTTAAGATGAACCTTCCTGAGTGGTACACAAACGAGCAGTGTGCCAACTTCCTGCTAGAGTAAGTTTGTAATGACAGAATTTCTTTTTTATTAACGGCGTGACCGCATACATTTATTAAAATGTGTTGTGTTCTGTTTTGGCCAGGGAGTGCATCTGTATCCACCTGAAGTCAGACGTGGAGAAGTTCTACCTGCTGTGTCTGATGACCAGGAAGCTTTTCACATTTGCCAAGCAGGAGTGCATGGAGGAAAACCCCGACAGCATCATGTGTCAGGAAGTGCTCACTCCTGGTCAGCTCTACCTCATGTTTCTGAAGGTAAGGTCGTGAAGCCATTTGAATGAGCACTGAGTGATGTATGCCCTTTTATTGGTGTCTGACAATGATGGGAAGGAACTGCAGTGTCTACACGCCATTGTGTGTGAACACTGAGAATGTAAGGCTAGAAATGTTAGCGCACGGCAAAGTAAATAGTAAATCATTGGCACTGATGAGCAATTTTACCAAATCTCGGCCACCGCATTAGAATTAATCAGGAAGTAGGCATGTTGCTGTCATTACTGAGAAATTAATTCTCAATGGAAATACTTGTGTATGGAATTAAAACAACACATTCCTGTTTAAACATCTGAAATGTATTTGTAGTACACCAAAGGAAGCTGTTATTTTTTCTTAGAAATCTCGAGCTGTGGATTTAACCTGTATAATATTCCCAACAGGAGAGATTGGCGGCCTGGTTGGTGTCTGTAAAGCTGTCCTTTGACAAGCGAGGCAGCAGACTGAGTGGAGCATGTACCGTTGAAAACATGATAAAGATGTTCAACATGGGCACTGACCTGACCAAACCCTTTGAATACCTGCTGGCCACTGGGAACCTCAGCTCCAAGACAGGTGCGTCACTATGACTTGAGTACATGTTATGGTATAAAAAATGTAGTTCATCTATTTAATAAATATTGTCGTCCCCTCTGGCCACAGGTCTTGGCTTGCTGCAGAACACGGGCCTGTGTGTGGTGGCCGACAAGCTCAACTTCATCCGCTACCTGTCCCACTTCCGCTGTGTGCACAGAGGAGCAGCGTTCGCCAAGATGAGGACCACTTCTGTTCGTAAGCTGCTGCCCGAGTCCTGGGGCTTCCTGTGTCCCGTCCACACTCCTGATGGAGAGCCTTGTGGACTCATGAACCACATGACGGCCAGCTGTGAGATTGTGGCACCAGCCTTGTCCACCGTATCCCTGCCTGCTCTGCTCTGTTCCCTTGGTGAGTCATCACCTCAGTCGACAATTCTACAAATACATTATGGATCAAATGGAATTTCTGTCCTTAAAGCACATGTCAGTGGGCTGAATTGTATAGTACAAGATGTTTTTTGTCTGTGGTGCCTAAGGTGTTACTCCAGTGGATGGATCTCCTGGCCAAGCCTTTTCAGACTGCTACCCCGTGGTCCTTGATGGGGCTGTCGTAGGCTGGGTGGAGACTGAATTAGCTCTAGTTGTGGTTGACTCAATACGCAGGTTCAAGGTATGTCAACTGTATTAGATACAAAATGTCAACTGGCTGTACCTTGTGCATTATTTGCGCGGAAAACTGATATTTAAAACAAATACCTTCAGGTGCTGAAAGAGAAGAAGATCCCTCCCTGGACTGAGATTGTTCTGGTTCCAAAAACAGGCAAAGCCAGCTTGTACCCGGGCCTGTTCCTCTTCACGACCCCCTGTCGTATGGTGCGGCCAGTACGCAATTTAGCTCTTGGCAAGCAAGAGTTGATCGGCACCTTTGAACAAGTACGTGTAAACGAGGATTTAAAAAGATTCTGTGCTAGCTGTACTAGCCCGACACCTGAAGCACACAACTGTAAAGGTTTGTTTTGCATGTTGGTTGCTTTTACGTAATCATCTGTTTCTATCTTGCTCCAGCTTTACATCAATGTGGGCATCTTTGAGGATGAGATCAAGGCAGGAGTGACCACACACCAGGAGCTCTTCCCCCACAGTGTTCTCAGCGTGGTGGCTAACTTCATCCCCTACTCAGACCACAACCAGAGTCCTAGGAACATGTACCAGTGTCAGATGAGTAAGTCTGAGACCACCAGATTAAAAAAAATGTATGTATCTTCATGTATTAAAGGCCCCATACTCCTACGCAGGTGTACAGACTGATTTAGATTCAAATATTTCAATCCTTTCATCGCCATTTTGAGCTGCTGTGAAGCATTTGCCTTGTAGAGTCATGAAGAGGCTCTATCAGATTCTAAACCTCCACTCTCTGCAGGTAAACAGACTATGGGTTTCCCCCTGCACTCATTCATGGATCGCTCAGATAACAAGCTGTACCGGCTCCAGACACCCCACAGCCCGCTGGTCAGGCCCTACATGTACGACCACTACAACCTGGACAACTACCCCAGCGGCACCAACGCCATCGTGGCCGTCATATCCTACTCAGGCTATGACATGGAAGATGCCATGGTGAGTAAAACGCAACAGTTGCTGTACCGTTTCTCCCTGATGGAGAGAGAGATGGAGAGTGAAATCCTGACACACTTTGATCTCATTAGATTGTGAACAAGTCGTCCTGGGAGAGAGGCTTCGCCCATGGAAGCATCTACAAGACTGAGCTGGTGGACCTGGCAGACAAGGTGAAGGGAGACGACAGCGTGGTGTTTGGGACCAAGCCAGGTGACCCTAAAGTAAATGAAAAACTGGATGCTGATGGACTGCCACACATTGGATCGACACTTCATTATGGAGACCCCTTCTACAGCTATATCAACCTCAACACTGGCCAGACCTTCGTCACCTTCTACAAGTAAGTGTCAATGATTGTGTAGTGATATTTCATGACTTTCAAATCATGAAATAATGATTGTACTTCCAGAATGATCTCCATATATAGAAAAACTAATTATTCAATGTTAATTAAATTCTACTAATTCTGCTAAACACGATCTGTAATATGTTTTCTCCGTATTTATTTTCTCCTAGGAGCCAAGAGACTTGCGTTGTGGACAATATAAAGATCTGCAGCAACGACACTGGCTCAGGCCAGTTTAAACGTGTGTGCATCACTGTCCGAGTGCCACGAAACCCCACCATTGGTGACAAGTTTGCCAGTCGCCACGGTCAGAAGGGCATCCTGAGCCGCCTATGGCCGGCCGAGGACATGCCCTTCACAGAGAGCGGCATGAGTCCCGATATCCTG
Organism: Enoplosus armatus; assembly: GCF_043641665.1. Lineage (NCBI taxonomy): Eukaryota > Metazoa > Chordata > Actinopteri > Centrarchiformes > Enoplosidae > Enoplosus > Enoplosus armatus. Next base: position 19,020,562 of record NC_092191.1, read on the forward strand.
TTCAACCCCCACGGCTTCCCCTCCCGCATGACCATCGGGATGCTGATCGAAAGCATGGCCGGCAAGTCCGGCGCCCTGCACGGCCTGGGCCACGACGCCACGCCCTTCACCTTCTCGGAGGAGAACTCTGCACTGGAATACTTTGGTGAAATGCTTCGGGCTGGTGGCTACAACTACTACGGCACGGAGCGGCTCTACAGCGGACTGAGCGGTCAGGAGCTGGAGGCCGACATCTTCATCGGAGTCGTGTACTACCAGCGGCTACGTCACATGGTCTCCGACAAGTTTCAGGTGAGGACCACGGGAGCGCGAGACAAGGTGACCAACCAGCCCGTGGGAGGGAGGAACATCCAGGGAGGCATCCGTTTCGGGGAGATGGAGCGAGACGCCCTGCTGGCCCACGGCTCTTCATTCCTGCTTCACGATCGCCTCTTCAACTGCTCGGACCGTTCAGTGGCTCAGGTGTGTGTTGACTGCGGCAGCCTGCTCTCCCCTCTGTTAGAGAAACCACCACCCTACTGGTCGGCCATGCGCCACCGCAAGACTGTCTGCACTCTGTGTGGTAAAAGTGACTCTATTGACTCAGTGTCTGTTCCTTACGTCTTCCGCTACTTTGTAGCCGAGCTCGCAGCAATGAACGTCAAAGTCAAATTCGATGTTAAATGAATTTCGCAGGACAACCAGTAAAGATACATGCCTTATCTATGATGGGATACAACTCATAGGAAAGTGTCTATTCTGAAACTGCTCTGTGTGTGTGTGTTTTTTATTAAAATGGGTCTTTATATTCTATGAAGCTGCTAAATTAACCATGCTAAAGAAAAAAAAGAGACACATTGTAAAGCCATAGTGTGTGTCAGACCAGGCAGGTGCTTGAGAGTTTATCTCCTTTGTCAAAAGTGTTTTATTAGCCAAGACTTTGAGAAAATAACCAAGTAGCAGCACATGATGGAATGAATGTTTCGACATCTGTTAAGATGTATAAAAATAACCCAAAGGTCTTTGTGTACAGTCATTCTGAGCGTTGAATAAAAATCAAGTGCTGTACCGAGAATTCAGATCCTTTACTTAAGTAACCCCATACTCGGCAGATCAACATACCTTTCTAAGTAATAGAACAGAAGTATTATCAGCAAAATGTTCTTGAAGAAAGTAAAAATACTCACTGCAGCATTTTACTGTCGTAGCTGGGTAGCCATAAAGATAGTTTTAACTTCTTTATATGTCGTATGTTTCAAAAGTTGGGAACCACTGGTTTAACCTTTAACAACCCATTGTATTTGATAAGTGTATCATATGTTTTTAATGTAAATTCTTAACCTGAAGAGGAAAAAGAAAAGTACGCCCCTCGGAAATGTAGTGGAATATAAAGAAGCTGAAAGAAATAATTAACAATACTCAAGTACAGGTTTCTCAACATTGTACCCAAGTACAGCACTTGAGTAAATGCACTTTACTATGGACTCTGTAGTTAAAAAATGTTGGGGTGGAAAATTTCTAGCAGAATACATAAAACAAGTAAAAAGTACCCTTGTTGAAAGTTGGAAAAATGATCATGAAATTCATCTTTTAACATAACAGTTAGAAATTCCCACAAAATCTGACTTGGAGTGACAGTCCTTCAAGTCATTTGTTTCACACACTGTTTCAATCAACAGCTGTCCTCATTTCAATTGTGCCAGAACATCTGGCAGGTCCAGCACAGTAGGGATAGTGTAGTCTGCTTTCACTGAACCATCTGGCACAGCGCCTCCTGCACTGCTGATCCAAACTGTAGCCCCTACTCCGGCATCAAAGCCCCCCTGAATATCTGTGTCCAGAGAGTCTCCCACCATGATGCAGTCCTGGGCCTCCACCTCCAGCATGTTGAAACACAATGTGAAAATGGAGACAAATGGTTTCTGCTCTGCATGTTCTCCCCCGATCACGATGGCATCGAAGAACTCCTCACATCTGACTGCAACAACTTTCTCTCTCTGGGTCTGAGCCTCCCCGTTGGTCAGCAGCAGCAGCTTGTATCTGCTGCGCAGCTGTTTCAGGAGGTTGCATATTTCAGGAGACAGACTGAGAACCTCCAGGCGACTATTTTTCCACATGTGGTAGCACTGAGCTGCCAGAGAGGGTGTGGAACTGCCGCCGACGGCCTCCTGGATGCTCTCCTCCCAGTGACCCACACGGACGTCATCAATGGATCTGCCGGCGGAGGGGTCAAAACTCTCATGGAAAAGCTTGTGCTTGAACTTGTCACAAATACTGCTGATAGTCATGTCATCAAGGGCCAGTGTGGTCTTCAAAAGTTCACTGGTCTGTAGGATTCAAGCACAACAGACAACGTCATAAAATGAAAACAGGAATATCTAATTCGGCAATAAACTACAAGAGGTCGGCCTCGAGATTGTTTTAGAGGTTTAAGCTAAAATACATCAGTCAGTAGAGGGAGAAGCACGTCATAATCACCACTGAGGACACTTATTTTGGAGGATGTAGGACCTGCAGCCTGTTACTATGTGTAAATATAAAGCTTTGGTCAAAATCAGGAATGGAAATGTCGTATCCTGTAACTTAAGTTACTTTCCACCACTGGCAACAGTAACACACCATTATCAAAACAAAGTAACTGTTTAGTAATAGCGTGTAAATGGACACCAGTGAAATTATATTTTCAGGATAAATGATAGGTGTTTTAAACGAGCTGAACTGGGTGTTGTTTCTTCCCAGCACCTTCGAACGCGACGTAGAATCGAGCTGACACCGGCAGCAAGTAACGCGAACCAATCAAAACACACAATTTAGCTCAATTATTGCTTAACGGCCATTAAAACAACCTGAATTAAATACACTAAATGTCATTTATTTATCAGTAGTCCACACGCTTTTAACTGAGTTTATTGAACACTTACGTTTGGCTGACGTTACAAATGCGGACGTCAACTTTGAATGCTACATGAGGAATATCCAGATTTTATCACCTTTTGCATCGCCGCTGCACCTGCCCGGCTAGTTTCAATGAGCGTGTTGTCCAAGTCGAACAATATTGCCTTCACAGCTTTACCGTCCATTGCCGGGGCACACTGTTATTCCACCTTTACACCAAAACACTCGTCGTTTAATTGCGGAAGTGCTGCCAGCTGAAGTGCATGACGGGAGTTGTAGTTGTGAGACATGTTCAGTACTTGCGAGTTTCATCCTCTAGAGGGCGCCAATGACTAAAAGGTTGGACTTTTTTCCCCCCGGCAGTTCATAAGATTGTCAATGAGCTCTCTGCACTAACATGAATCAGCTGTTCCAGTTATAATAAATCATTCAAATGAATTTGATTTAAACCTTTTGTGTCCTTTAAATGAAATGTGGGCATGCTGCAGACCCTTACAAAAAAACACAAATATATTAGTAAAGGATACTACAAATGTTACTGTTTTAAGATTTACAAAACCTCCCCAAATTCTCAGTAGAGCACCTGTTATTGACTTATTATGTAGGCTGTATTTAAAAAAAAATGATTGTAAAAGTACAATAAAAAAAATCCAAAATCTAAATAAATATACAGGGGACTACAGGCACATGACACACTATAACTCAGCATAGGAATATTTAATTTTTTTTATAACCACATTTCATCTGATTTAAAAGAAAACGAATTAAAAGCAATGATAAACAGGTAAGTCTTTAAAGCTTGGATTTGAAAGTAGTCAGCACACCAAAATGGACAATCCACTCTGCAATATCTACATCTCTCTATGTGCAATACAGTAAAATCCCTTTACCCACTCTGTGAACTATAGTTGGTGGGGTTTTTTTATAACTGTTCTTATAGTTTATTGTAACTGTCTTTATTGTTTTTATTTATTATATCTTGATCTGATCTGATCCAAGTATCTTGGACCTAATTCACGGACAAGCAACAGAATTTTGAAGTTGATTCTGTGAGAAACTGGTAGCCAATGTAGTGATCTGATATCGGGGGTTATATGGTGAGGTCTTTTGGTCCTTGTTACAACCCTTACGATATCTTTAAGGTGGATTTTGTTATTGATGTGGAGGGTTTAAGATGTAAAACAATAGTTGTTAACTTTTTCTGTGCAAAAAAGAAGCAAAGTCATTACACGACTTTGTAGAAATGAATTCAGGAGGCATCGGTGCTTGTGGGCTGGTGAGTTTATCCACAGTGGCAAACCGTGATGTGTGCATCATTATTCTCTGAACTAATGATCTGAGACAGCAATGACTGTCTTGCATTTTCTTCTTGCTCTGAATAGTATTTGTGGAGACTCTGGAATTTGGAGTGTAGTTTACACACAGACGTTTTTTTTTAAAAGTTTGGCCTGTGGGACGTTCCTCCACGGTGCTTTGAATATACTACACCTCCTCTTCTTCCAGCTCTAACTACATCCAGAAAGTTAAAGTCAGGGGGCACTGACTCGTTGTTATCATCAAACTATGTTTCAGTTAAAAACGTAACATCAAGTCTATGATCTGTAATAAAATCATTAATCAAAAAGGATTTGCCTGGCAGGGATCTTACGTTCAGCAAAGCCAAATGTAGCTCTTTAATCAGGACAGGAATTTTTCGAGGTCACATGAGCAGGGCTGATCTCACATGGAGTAGCGCTTTGTGGGTGACAATTGATGGGATGAAATCCACAGTTACCAGTAGTTTTGTAAACACTGAATGACACCATGCACCATTTTCCATTAAGGACAACTTCTCCATTTGGTGGTGACTGAACTGTGGCCAGAGCTTGCTACTGTTTCACAGCAAAAATTATTTTTAGAAAGGTGACGATACCAAAATGTATGTAACCTTTCCTTTAACTCGCTTTCTCATCTGGCAATGGGCCAGAGGTTCACACGCAACAGTGTGCAGGCCTGTTGCACTCCCAAACCCAATCAGAAATCACAACAATCCTTTCTCACATTACCCGAGAGTGCTCTGATTGCAGCGCTCAGGTGCCTGTGTCTTTAAGAGAAATCTGACCTAATTATTTCAATTACCTTGGACAAAAAAATGCCAAAGATAAACTGTAAATCATGAAATGGTGTGAGAGGACTAACCTGCTATTACGTATCAGAGCAAACAACACCTGCCGCTTGCATGCGAAGGAGGAATATGCTCGTTTAAATGATAGACGTGCCACAAATGAACTCAAAACCTTTTTCTTTTTATCACCCTCAACCTTAAAAGGGGAAGAGAAACATAAACAGTGGATGCGTGAAGAGCGAACTTACAAGTGTAAAGATGGAATTTCCCCTCTCATGTGCAGGACTAAAAAGAAGCAAATGACTTCCCTAACTGGCCGCGTGTGACTCTTCCAAGAAAGTGGAGGCATCTGAAGTACCGGTGAGGCCTGGTGTCTTTGTCTGCATGACACCGTTCCTCTTTTATCTGTGTGGGTGGCCGTGGCTGCATATAGTCACACGCTATCTCTCAGCAAGGCACGAATCCCCCGCAAAGGCCAATTATTAAGGGTGTCATTCCACCAAACATCTGATAGCCTCTCCAGAGCAGGAAGATAACACTTGAGTGTATTTGATCTGCCTTATTTTCCCACTAGTTAAAAGACTTTACCATCACCGATTATGTTCTTGTGACCCTCCCTTGGTTCTTTATACTTAGGGCGTTCATCTGGGCCAGCGGTGTTTCTGATCCATGGGCGCCTCTACAGGGGGCAGGTTTGCTCCTCTGTCACGACTAATTCTGGGTCAGGCCTGGATAGGACAAAGGTAAGCCAGAGGGACTGGTGAGTCCATCAGAGGGATTCAAAGGAATTTAGCTGTTCCTGGGTTTTAATTAATGGCAGGTAATCTAAAGAGAAGTTAGAGAGTTAAAGAGTTTTATTAGCATGTCCTGAGCTGTACGTGACACCAGACATGTGTTGCAGGAAGTGTGTGGGTCACCTGCAAATCAAGATATGAGGGTATAGCTCAGACAGATATGACACCAAATTCATTATCTACGATAATTAAGCGGCTCTAAAATATTGAACATTCTTCAGATCTGAAAGATTTGCATCAGATATGCCTGCAATGCTGCTGCGATAGAGAGGAGAGCGATAACTTTCTTTGTCATGGTGCTCCCATCAAGCCTCGCCTCTGATATAGAGACAAACACACACATAGATGTGAGATTTTATCGAGGCCAGGGGAATGTATGAACTACAGTCTAAATAGAGAAACACTGGTGTGCCTAATGGCACTTGTCATGGTAACAAGGGGAGTCTGGCAACCTGCACGTACACACAAACAAAAACAACATGATCTGGGGCAGGATGGTGCCTCTTCAGGCGGTTATGCAACGCTCTCCATGATCATGGAGCGATATGCTTTTCTGCAAAGCTCATGTAAATTGTGTGCCAGGGGCCATAGACATCAGGATCACTGTCAAATTGTCAATCAGTTGTATTGCATCTGCTTCAATCAATTGTGTCGACGGTGGCTACTCTTTGAGTCGGAAAAAAATGTGCATTAACATAAATTGCCCACTTTCTTAGAGGGCTTTTGTGGGCAAACACTTTGCATCACTCGAGGTGTGGGTACGCTGAGTATTCCTTATGAAAAAGACAGGACCTCCCATAGTTGTCTGGCTGGTTGCCAGGGCTTCCACTAGCCCCCGTCTGTGTGCTGATACACCTGAGTTCTCCTGACCGGCCACTGAACCAGCGCAGCGGCAGGGAGGGAGACAAACTATGTGTGGTCACTGGAGTATAGCCCTGAGAGCTTGGACCATGGAAGAACATCCAATCCCAATCCAGTCCTGGCACAGCAAAGTCAATAACCAGAGGGGAATGTGTGTGTGTGTGTGTGTGTGTGAACCCGTACTACTCGGTTTTGGGTTCGTGTCGCATCTGTCTCCTACGCAGGTTCATTTGCACATGGTGAGTGTGGACACCACTGAAAATTAGAGACCTTTATTGCACGTCACCCCCCTTTCTCTCCCTATCTCCATGTTTCCTGTCAAGCTCTACAGTCTTCATCAATAAAGGCTTGAACCCCCAAACGATAATAATAATAATAATAATCATAAAAAAGGTCTCAATCAAAGCAGCAGCAGCCGAGATATCCTGACTTTTAGTCTGAAGTATGGGGGAAGCTCCAAAAACACTAGATCCTGCAATTTCCATAATGAAACTCAACTTTCATTGGACCCTTCCTGCCTCCTAAATGCCCACTTCTCTCTAACCCCCCAGACCACAGGCTTTCTGTTGAACATTTGAAGTTTCAAGCCCAAGCTGAGTTATAGCCATAGAATATATTGTACAACTGTTTTCACAGGCGGAGCAGGAAAAACCACTATACAGTGGCCACCACGGGACATAAAGCTTAGTGTGAGAGATGAATGAAAATGCACACACAAACCAAAACAAAGAGGGAGAACAACACGTTATCGAATGTGCTCATGAGACAGAAGCTGAATATGTTTGAGGTACAATAGACTTGCAGAGAGCCTTTCTGTTTTCAACACTATAGAAACAGTCAGATGACATTTCATTCATTTTTTCATCTTGTCAGTTAATTTCCTAATTTTTTCATACCACGGCATAAATATGCTATTTCTATGAAGGAAAAGAGAAAGCTGAAAAATAGTCATTGTGTAATTTATTGCCATTCATTGTTAAAGGCATAATATGTAACATCTCTGCATTAAAATCATCGGCAATGGTGGCTGTTTAACAATGAAGGCAACAACTCCCATGATCCCACGCTACTCTATGATGTCATCAAACTACGTCTTTTGGTATTGATTCGACTGAGAGTCCCCTCGTGGCAGAAATTACATTTTAAATGATTAAAAAAAAAAAAAATGAATAAGAAAGAAAAGTCACAGATTTTCTGAAGAATCGTGCTCCGACTGCTTCACTTGAAACAAAACTGCCAATGACTCACAAACTGATGCGCTTTGATTGACACTCCTGAACGATCACTTCTTTGTTAATGGATTTCTGCTTCAGCGGGAAATAAATCACATAAAGACATCAGGATGTGAAAACGCAATCTATGACAGTAATTTTCGGTCTCACCAACAGTTCTCTGGTACTGCTCTGTCGGCATGTCACTGACATTACATTAATTATAATGTCACATTATAACGAGAGAGGTGGTTGTGAACAAAAGCAAAGTGTGATCTGTTAAAGATACAATAAATTACTATATAAAATACTGTATCAATGACAATGATTTTGTCTGTTGATGTGAGTTTTATCTCAGCACATTTATCAACGTCTTTGGTGATACATTTTGGACACAGAAGGAGGAATGACTCAGAGATAATACGTTTTGTAAATTCCATAAACAAACTAGGAGAATCAGCATTCAACAGGATGAGCTGACTCATCATGAGGTATGATTAGCCTGGAGTAAATCGATATGAGCGTATGTATGTGTGTGTGTGTGTGTGTGTGTGTGTGTGTGTGTGTGTGTGTGTGTGATGGCGCTCCACTAACCCAGAGGAGTTATAATACACATTCTGCATCACGTCACTGTGTCCCGAAGGTGCAATTTTCAGGCTGACTGGACGCGGACGAGATGGGACAGGCTGAGACAGGTGACAGGACAAGGTGTATCAGAGGCTTTGATGCTTCTCTCTGACACACGCGAGGCAAACCACAACACAGACACAACTTGCTGTTACCAAGATGATAATACTGTAGACTGTGAAAAGCAATGTAATCCCTTATCAGCACACTCAAAACACACTGTAAGTCAGGTTGTTGAGATCCAACATGGTTATACCGATACCAATAGGTGGACTTAAAGGAAAGGTCTTGGGTCTCATTTTTAGAGTCAATACAAACATGAAACTACAGAAATACTGTAAAAGACCCGAGTTGTTGTAACACGCAGTGGGTTCACCTGAGGCTGGAAGAAAACACAGTGGACTTTGTGGAAAACAAGTGTGAATTTTGTAAACGAATCTGCAACTACTTCCCTGTGTGATTTTGAAACTCTGACATCATGGGTTTGAACATGACATTTGTCTTGGGAAAAACCCTGGAGGGACATTTAGAAAGTGGAGACGTTTCAACCAATAGACAACAGCTTTGCTCCATCACGTGTCAGATGATTTCTCATAATTCCTTTAATTGTAATCCATTTGCTGAAATATTAATTACATGAAAGTAACTGGACCATTATTGGGATTATTTATGAATCTTTAAAATATTATACCAAAAACAATTTACAATCTGAGACAGGAAAACATCAGTTACTTAATACGTACAATTCTATTCAACCTGTGACAATGGCTCGTAGATAAACTAGATATTGCTTTGTTCCAAGGGGACACAAGCCAAAAGGCCACATGAATACTGTAGCTGTGATACCCTGACACTCTTTCTCCCACCTCACTTTCCTTGTTTACACCCAGCCATCTGCCCGTGGTTTACGCTTGATATTCTGCTCAAGGATCAGAAAACAGACCCAATCAAGTCCCCCGTTCCTTGCACTCCCTGATGGGGTCATGATGTGCGGTGCAGAAATCCAGGGAGTGGAGAGAGAACAGATGGTGTGTAGCTGCTCGACTCTGACTGCAGCGGGTGCTGACACTTTCCATTTGAAGGTTTTTGTTTTTTTTCTCCCTTCATCAGGGAGGAGTGTTGATGACATGACATGTCTAGTGTCAATTGCAGAGCTTTAAAAGAGGCTTCCAGATGGAGGGTCTGGTGTTGACGTGGAGGAGACATGACTCCATATGGATTCTGTGTGTCATTCCTGCCCGTCCTTGTATATGGGCTCACTGTGAGATCATCACCTCCAACGTATGACTTTGGGGAGACGAGGAAAACTTTAGCACGAACGAATACTTCGCAGCAGACATTTAAAGGAACAGTCAGTCATTTTCTCCTCTTAATGTCCATTTTGCTCCTTCTCCTCTCTGTGTAAATTTAACTAACTGAGGTGAAGACACGCTGCTTTTCAAACAAATTCAAGTGATTTTAATCAGCGTATCAGGTTGGGAAAATACCCTATGTCTGCCTGCTGTTATGACCCACATTTAGTTACATAAATCTTTGCAGGTAAAACAGGTGACACACATGCATAGTAGTTCCCATGCCGATACACTTCCTGTATCTAGTAAATAGCCCAGTTTCTGTTCACAGTGCCAGATATTTGTGACATAATATGTTACACGCTGCTTGTCCCACTGTCACAGACAAACTGCCGAAGCTGGTTTCATAATTGTCTTGGAAATAAACAGAACGTAATGGCACACACACAGGACACAGTGAAGTGCTGTAAAGATATTTTTCAGTTGTTCAACATCGGTGAAATACTCTCATTGGCAATATTCTCCTGCAAAAACAGATTCAATACAAATCAATACAAAGCACATTTAATGACAGATGATTCATTGTGTTGTAGGAAGATTTCAACCCAAGAGGATTCATCCTCCCCACACTTCTAATATAGAAATGAACTAATGAATGAACTAAACTATTGAGCTAATATCAAGCTTCATGGCATAGGCTTATTGGACAAATCATAGTTGTGTTTAACAGGATTATGTAGTGAATAATACTTTTTATGTTTTTCAAGCCGTCTTTTATATTGGCGAGGTTGATTCATGAAAATGTGATCTCTGTTGTTAAAATATTCATTTGCTTTTATTTTGTTTCTTTATGTTCATATTTCAGTCTCATAGATTTGTATGCAACCTACATTAAGGCACTGGTAATGGTAATTTGGAGTATGCATGGAGTCATGTTTCTCATGCATCCTTCGCCTCAGGGAGCTGGAAAAGTCTGCAAAGATTTCTTCTTTCAGCGTTGACTTATGTCATTACATAATTGGATCAAGTGGATTTTGTTTCCAGGGCAATGGCAGCAAGCATGCTCCACACTATGCTAACCAGTTCCCGTTAACACGCCGCTGTGAACACTGCGTTATACAGACTGAGAATGTATGAATCACATTCACAGATCTGCAGCACGTAAAGGGAAGACAATTACATTCCAAACTGAACATCCTGGGGGTCTTTTAGCAGGGCTCTCTCGTGAAGCAGGATCCCAGATGCTGATAAGGGCTGCTGACAGACGGCCCCCAGAGAGACTGATAGCCGGACCCGTCTTTTATCTCACCTGGCTGAGAGGAACGGGACCTCTGACCTGGCCCGCAAGAGGCTCAAGGGAACCTTTGTTTTCAGCATGGCATGGCAGCACCAATGGACAACAAAGAGGCCTTCTCTGTCGGGCAGTAGCCTCCTGTTCTCATCAGCAACCTGGGCTCTGAGGACAGGTACCCCTGTGTCTCTGTAGAGTCTGTATGTGATGTGGGTAGAGCTGCAGTCTTTATCTGCTGTTACATGGCTGAGGTAGATCAAACGATCAGCCCTGCTATGGCTCACTGAGCTTGCACATCACAATATGGTAATAATAATAAACTATTACAGCATGTAGCAGAATGTGCAACGAGTCTCATAGGAAGGCATAAAGTAGCGGAGGTGATAAAAAATAGGAAATAGAAATAAAATAATTAGACATGACAGGGGGGCAATATCTATATAAAAAAAACACTTCAAGCAAGTCTGGTGTGTTTTAAAGTAATTAAAGCTGCACTAACCAATCATTTCATATTAACAATGGATCAAATAACTATGTGTAATGTGAAAGGTGTTGCTTGTAGTGAAGGTTTGCAGCAAAAAAAAAAAGAGCTTTGATAAACCCACTGTTTTATAAGCGACGAACCCACCTACAAAAGGATCATAGTGAAGCATCTAGTAGCTAGACCAAAAACAAGGCTACAAAGTGTGTGAATATTGGACTTCTATTTGTCGGTTCCCACCAACACAACTCCAAATAAATGCTGACGTTGCGCTGTGGCTGCTCGATGTGTCAATAAGTGACTCTTTGCAAACACATTTGCCACAACAACTTTGTCACTTTGCCAAAGTGAAACCAGAACAGAAGAAAGAAAGCCTCATTTAATATCACTAATAATGCAAATTACAAAAAAATCCAGCTGTGGAACATTACCCGACAGTATGTCGTACGGTTCATTCCATATGTCTAGATAAGGATGGCAAATATTGAGTTTTTTTTAATTCTGCTTTAAGCTGCCTTTAACATACATCACTTCCCATGAGCCATTCACTGATGAAACGTCCCCAGCTCGACAGAATGAACTGAGCGGCTGCAGCTAATTCAGACATGGCTGTAATGACAGCGGGACACAGAGGGCTGAACGCTGTAGACGTTTTTTTAGACAGCAGAAATCACTGCTAAAAATGAGGAAAGATGACATTATAAGAGAGTGTTGGTGGATGTCAAAGATCTCGAAGAAACCAAGTTATGATGAATGAGTACCCGCGTTGGTAAATGTTCACGGGAGCTTTAGGTTTCTTTGTTTTCTAACGAACATAGCGGAACATCTAATAGTAAATTCTCAAGCAAATCAAACAGCAGCTAGCCTGGGAGGGATGTCAGGACTTTGTACACACACTTTGAACATATTATTACCTTATAGAGCGCCAGTTTCTTCCTCTCCTCAGTGGCAAAAAAACACCAATTATTACTGCAAGTATTAAAGCAAGTCTGGTGTGTAATAAAAGTAAGTACATAGTGATAAAAGGAGGTAATGGCACAAGCACCTCTGCTTTATTTCTGAGTTTAGAGAATTTCGTACAAAACTATGTGACCTAGTTTAGCCTTGGAAGAGGTGTATAAGAATAAGAAATCAAGCCGTAGAGTAAACGCTGTAGCCTGCATTGACATCAGCAGTGCCTGTGATTTATGAGAACTTCCTGCCTGTGTTGGTTGGTGGTGGAGTGGTGTAACCTGAGGGTGCATAAAGTACATGTTGGAAATGATTTCAGGACTCGTCATTTTCCATGACTAGAGGATGGTGCGTGAGCTGGTAATGATGTGTTGGGACTTGGGTTCGTAGAGGCTGGTGTGGTGTGCTAGTAAGCTAATGAGACTATGGTTACATTCCTGCAATGATGCTGGTGACTCAAACTGGCTCGGAGGGGGAACAGCGTGTTTGTAGCTCAGGTAATTGTTGGGTCTTATGGCCTAATCCTGCCGCTGGATTATCCTTCTCATGACATGTGTCTGTGTGTTATACAGTAAATATGTACGTTGTATCAGGTTGAATCATCGTGGCTTTCTTTTATTATCACACCCTCAGTCTTATGAATGAAAAGACAGTTTCAACACATGACCAAAGCCATTGCAGGGAAATACTACCCTCTGTGCGCCTTGTTTGTGGACGAACCTTTATCCACAACAGGCCACAGAGGATCTCTTTTTGTTTCGATCAAAATGACACAGGCAGCAGGTTTCTTTGGCAGCTAATAAGACTAAGCACCTCATATCTTTAAATTCCTCAGATCAGGTTGATTAAGCCCCACTGTATCTCCTGTGTATCGCAGCCTTCTCTCTGGTCAAATACAGCCCTTTACTAATGCCACAGTGTTGATACACCGATGGATACAGATGAACACACATTCCCTTTGTGCATTTGACTTCAACAGAGTTGGAAATTATGTGAAAAGTCAGTTAGAAGGTAGGGAAGAAGGGTTTTTCCTCCTCCTCCCCCTAAATCCAAAACCAGGAAGCTGCAAATGGTTTGATAAAAAGAGACAGACAAAATGGCACCACATTGTTGTTTACTGTACCTGGCCTGACGGTTATTTTCCAACCAAACATCAAAGTGACAAAACCAAGCCAACTGCGCAAACACAATGGCAGCCACCAGCGCAAACACACCAGCTTTAAAAATAGAAACGTGGCAATATCACGTACTGCACAGGTAGACAATCACTTTTTAGGAAATATGTCAACTGGTGCGTGGGGGTGGATATGCCGACCGTGACACACTTTGAGTTTCATTTTACCACCATTACCCACTCTTTCACACCACGTTCCAGCCGAGGTGCTTTGCTTTATTCCCCAGGGTGGGACAGAGACTGCTTTAATACACCTAAATGCTTGTAAAAACATACAATCCATGGTGATGACATTGTTGCATGGAGGCAGAGTCACGTCATGTGAGCTCCACTCCAACCTACTGGTTTACAAGATCATTGAGCTTTGCAATAATATAACGCACACATTGAACATACAAAATGCCACTAGTGCTTTTTGATGAATTCTGCATTTATGACATTTGACCTTATTGCATGCTCTATGCTTTCTTATGGTCTTGAAGTGTTATATTTAAGCTGCAGTGGAGGAAGGAAAGTAGCAGATGTTGACATCAATTAGCAACGAGTAAACACAGGAAAACAAAGGTCTGTCACTACGTTCTGTAGAAAGTGTTAAATTCAGCACACACACGTCAACACCAAGGCGGACTGGCAGGGCTTACACAACACAATGAGGAGCTGTCAGTGCCACAATCGGCAGTCCGGTAATTACAGAACACTTATTTCAGTTGTACTGCAGTAGGAGGCCGGGCTCCAGTATTGCTGAAAAGGCCTCGATCAAAGCGATTACACTTAAGTGGCGGCTCTCGATGAAGCAGCGCAGATCTTAGCATTTGGAAACCAGATGGGGCAGGATTATGGTTAACAGTGATGTAAACCCGGCAGAGAAATAACAGAAGTCAACAAATATTCTTTCCCATGAAAACTAGCAACAGCAGGTCTCGTCTCCCAGGGGCATCATCTGTTGAAATCAAACTACCAGAAATTGCAAAATGAAGCTAAATGAACTACATTTCTTTGGGAAGAATGATTAATGACATACAAGGCATTATGGTATTACGTTCGTATTGGGCGATTCTGCACCTCTCAGTGGTGGATGGGCGTGTGGCTTCCATTCAAGAAATCAGAGCTCATGTCTTGTCACAGACCTACAATTAGCGTTTGCCTTTTTTACTCATTGAGTTTTGCGTCTTTTGTGTTTGCGAATGTCATTCAGGGTTTTGAAGAATCTGCAAACGTTGATGCTGTTGTCTGGTGATGCGTAGGGTTGTATCATGTAGCCTGTGCTTTAACTTGTTCAAGGTAGGCCATCAAACTATTGTGCACAAAAAAATATATTGTATATTGTACAATTCTCCTTTTTGTCTGTTTTTGCTCTCTATTCTAATACTAACTATAAAAACTATAGAAATAAATATCACATTTGGACTCATTAATGCTAAGGTAAGGCAAGATTCGCCTTAAGCATATCACTGACTCACTATCACGAGAGCCACTGGTTCAGCCGGCCTACTCTCCTCGGACACAGAGTTTCTTCATTAAAGTCTGTTGACGATTTGGTGAAGTTTAGAAATGTTGGATTTGGAGTTCACAATGAGAAAATCAAGTCAAGTAGCTGGAGGTGTGTCAGGACTATTCGAAAGTAATTAGTCAGCAAAAACTGTGTTCTGTGAGTCTTTTTAAATAAATGATTTCTTAGCAAATGCACCCGTCAGCAGAGTGTGGCGTCTCAAACGCTGCTTCGTGCCTCGTCTGCTGTGCATTCATTTTAATATGTGATGCCGCCTTGACTCAGTGAAACACGCTCCCTGTAAGCATTCGTCTCATTTTTCTGTTGTATTGTCGCCCTCCTGAGTGTGCCAGAGACACCCCTCCAGCTCTTGATATCCACGCAGGCTCACCATTTATCTGATGTAGCAGACTCTTAATAGCTACTTCTGAGAGATTCCTCATTTGATATTGCACTGCGCTGCAAATCCTCCCCTCCCTCGCTTGAAATTTTCGTGAGAAGACGGTGCAACAGAGAGTTGTCAGGGCAGAGCCACCACACGTGATGGTTGTGCTGTAACAATAACTCGTCGACAGCTCATCTTACCTCTGAACACCCTCATCTGCTCCCATCTACTGAGCAGCCAGGCCTATTCATAAATCAAACGTGAAAAAACAGGCAGCTCATAGCATTCATAAGAAAATCAGTGCAACATAAATGCATTTTAATTGTTGTCTCTTTTAATTCAACCCAAAATCTACACACCCTCAGTGCACATTTCTCAGCAGGTGTGTTTGCGTGTATACATGTGTGCCTTGCAAGAGTCTGAAGATTACAGAGCATTGCGTGCTTCTGCCGCTACAACCTTGTCCATCCAGTTTGGTATGTTCCATTCAGCCTGACACACACACTCCATTACCTGGTTACAAACAGGAATGTAAACTGCGAAGAATGTCGATGCAAAAAAAAGAAAAAAGAAAAAGACACACACACACACAGGGCAGAACACAGAGACTTTTATGAATGGAAAAAGCTTTTCTCATATACCATTCATAAATCCACCTGAATGTACATGTGTGCCTGGGCTGCCTGTAAAGAAGGAATAATACAACTAAACAGCAATATTGTGAAGTCAAAATGACTTAATGTGGCCACTTCCATCTCTCAAGTTACAAAACGCACGTAACTCACACAGACAGTGAGCTTAAGTCGCAATAGCAGTTTTTTTTCTCCTGGAAAACTTGAAATGCTCGTGCACTGCAAATGCACTTGCCAGTCGAATCCGCGTCCTGTCCATGGGAGCCAATCCAAACACGGACAGGAAGCGTATGTTCCTCCAACTTGTGAAAGTTATCTGAGGCTGTCAGTGCACATCAAAGCCGTGCTGAGACAGAAGTAATCCAGAGTGACAGGCCAGCCTCTCACCTCTCTGCCAGAGTACCAAAGCCATGACAGCACTTCTTTTTCTTTCAATCTTAAGTCAGAGAAACAAAACAATCCCACACGATCCTGGCAGCAGCGCTTTGTACGCCTTGTTAACGCCTTGGCAACCACGGCGCCCGGCGTTAACACTGGGAGCGGATGCGTAGTGTGGCAGACATGGGAAAGCTGCAGATGATTGCAGAAAGATGGAGTGTGGTTTTTTTGAACGTTGGTGCAACTGACCACAGTCTGCTTCGTGCTGCAAATGGAGGGTTGCCGGTCCTGTTTGAAGGCCTCAGAACAGATAGAAGTTCTCAGTGGATGGACCATGACGCATCAGGGCCGTGAGATCTCAGCAGTTAGAGTTCCTTCCGTCAACCCAGACGAGAGGGAGGGACTCAGTCCGACCAAAAGGAGACCTACCAACGCTGCGATCTAATTAGAGTTCAGTCTGAGTTATTAGAGCATGTCTGTCTTTGTGCCATCGACCGTTAGACACACCCAAACAGTGGCGGAGGACGGGCACCTACATACGTTTGACCTCAATTAGACCTGTCAACATTTGTATGGTAGTTTCCTCTCGAAGACCATAATGACCATTGTGCATTTTTTAGAATTAGCCCAAAATGTCGGTTGTTAATTAGAAATGTTTGTGAAACTAAAGTGCAGCTTTGATGTTTAAATGATGGAATTTCTCTTCTTCATTTCAAATGAAAGAAACCTCAAAAGTGTAAAAAGACTGCAAGGCGACTGTTGTTGCGCCACACACCGCTACCGTTAACAAAATGCTTCACTGCTCACTCTCCCATGCCCCCGAAGTCCTCTGCCGCTTTTCAGATTGATTGTCCAAGTGTGCCCGGACCCCCGGCGTCACCTTTATCTGCGACATGTTGAGGAGCTGTGACATTCTGACAATGTTGTGGCAACATGATGAGAACGTCATGCTTGAGAGATCTGTCCCCGCTGTCTCACAGTCAGTTTGGAGTCTGTTTTTTTTTTTTGTGTGTGTGTGTGTGTGTGAGACTGTTTCCTCCCAACACAACAGGGGACCGCTACGCTTTATGGATTATTTATTTAGTGGGGGTCCTTTTGTCGTATAGGGGCCAAATCACCACTATTATCACATGAACTCCTGCAGCCATCTGGTGCCTGGAGTCTCAGTTTGAATGAAATCAAATTGGATTTTGAAGGACTGAAGCGTGAATGATCTCAGTCTCAGATAACAAGTTGCCAGGTTACGTCACTAAGTACTACTTAAAAAAAGAAAGCACTTCAATCAGTGTTGCTGCTAACTGATAATTGCTCATTAATATTTGCTTGCTTCATCTAAAGATAACAAATACTGGACAAGCACTCGTCTTAAAAGCCTTATATTTCAATGCGAGTGATTATCTTTCACTATTCTTTTGAAAAAACTGTGTCGTCCAAAGTAAACATGCATCTATTTTGTGTGACTCACCTAATGTGATAACAGTAAGGACATTTTACAGACACACTGCTTCACACTGATCCGCACAGGCACTCTCTCAGCAGTGGTAGTGATGAATCTTATCCTGAGAGCTGAGGATCTGAAAGAGACATTAGGATTCCTAGAAGGAAGCAGCTTGTTGCTAAATGTAATACTATCATAACAGTTTCCACACTCCACATTCATTTAATAATGAATTTAAAGTGATCTGTGAAAATCTGAGCATGTTTTGTCCGTCTGATAATGAACTGCTTCCCTCCAGCAGTCGTATCATTTCTGATCAAATTAAGCAAATAAAAGCAGAACGTGTGTGTGTGTGTGTGTGTGTGTGTGTGTGTGTGTGTGTGGCTGGTTTTTAGCTCTAGATGATAAGGCATGTTTTGCTGTGTTGCTCTTTCTGTATTCCTCCACCCTTCCTTCTCTTAATAGAATCAGATCCACTGGGACTTTATTTCTGTGAGGGGTTTTTAGTCTTTGGGGGGGCGGGGGTGGGTGGAGAGGAAGTAGTTTGTTTCCACTGTAGCTTATAGCAACATATCACACAGGCATTTATTTCTCTTTGTGGTTCGTTTTTTTTGTTTTTTTGCACAAAGGACCGCCCATCTCTCTCCTTCACTCTCCTCCATTAGCTGCCATTTGAATTTTAAATGGTTTTGATTTGTTTTCCTCCTGACTCTCTGCAGTATATACTGTATTTTACATGCAATGATCAAAACACACAGCGTATGAAAGATTATGAAAACCTACAAGCATTGGTTCAAATAAAACATACATAGGTTGAGATGAATGAAGGAAAATGAAGGATGCCTTAACTGAGATATTTAGTGAATTTATAGCAAGAATATGTAAGTATCACGGCATCATTTCTGGTATTCAAAATTGTTTAGAAATATACAGTATATATTTTTTAATTACAGAGCCAGTATAAAATAGGTTATTACATGACCTAGTCTGCCCCCATATTATACTATCTGATGAACTGTGAATGCGTATCAGCAACAACCTCAGGCCCAAAAGGAAATACCGACCCCCCCGTGGAACAATAAGCTATAGACATCCAGTTCAGAGCCTGAATAGACTCTCATATGGGACTATAGGTGAGGGATCTCATGCGGCTTCCTCCTGCAAGACTCACGGCCACACGATGCCCCCAGTGAACTGCACACAGCTGCATATTATATGAGCTCATGTCATAAAAGAATAACAGAATAATCTTTGAAAGAAATATTCCAAAGGTTTTGCATGTTTTACCCCATTCACTAAAAATCAGGAACACTTCAAATGACAGCTAACCACTTTGCAAGCCATGCTGGTGTGTTTTAGATTTTTGGATGTACTTTTTCTACCATTCCAGGGATCCTCTGGTTTCCATTAGTTTCTATCGATCTATGTGAAAATCTATTAGCAGACATATGAATGACATTCAGTTTCTAAACGTTATATTATCTGTACTTGGTAATACAATTTAATTGCAGAAGGATTTGAAATGTCTACACTGCTTTACTATGAAACAATGGTGCCATTTCAAGAGTCTGCCATCAGATTTTCATGTCATGTGGAAGTGAATGGAAACCAATGGCACAACAAAGGTACATCTGTAAATCTAAAATTACACAACATGGATTTGAAAACGGTCAGCAAAAAGTCCTTTTCATTCGTAGTTAAGGAGCTAAAACCTGCATAAAACATGGATTGCGACATCCTTCCAAGGATGAATATGATCTGCTTTGTGTTGATGGCAAGCAGCTCATTCAATAATACAAATCACAAAGCTTAAATGAATGCAATCAGGCAAACAGTATCAAACAGTCTTACTTCCAACAGACGTGCTCCAGTATAATCCATGGTTTATTCATTCCAAAGTATTTCAATAGAACAGAAGAGGTCCTCAAAAATGCATCAAAGGTGAGATAACAGCAAACAGCAGCAAATGTTAACTATCGACTGATTTCCTGTATACTTGTCAGTATGACTCTGCGGAGGTGTGTTAAACCAAAACACCCAGGATGAAGTTCATTCACTCTGCCTGTTTTTATCCAGGATGTCTGGTAGAAGAACCAAATAAAAAAAGAGACCGGTATCTGGAGAAAGACCTGTGAGTTGACCCTCTGATTACGCTCCTCACGATGACCTTCCTCTAAAAAACAGCCTGTTTCTGTGACATTGAGATGCAGCGTCAAACACTAAAAAAAATGCCAAAAGGGAATAACAGTCCATGTCCATGTATTTCCTGCCCGCAACACTCACTTTCTTGGGCAATGGAAGCCGATCATCCCACAGTTGTGGCTGGGTATTTTATACACCCTTTGTTTTCACATGACTGGCAAAATAAGTCACAGTTTAATGCTTCAGAGGACTGATGCTGGATTTGTTTGGGCTTCTCCAGCCATGAAGACACAAACATAAGACAACAATCTGTAATGCGATGCAAAGACTGAGAGCTTTTGTATAACTGGGACATCTATGTCCTTTTCTTTTTGTACTGTTTTGTTCGTATAAAGAGAGAATGCTATCACATCCACTACTATTATCCATGTTGTCTTTTTAACTCCAGTTTTAGTGTTTATATTTGAACTTTAACGGGACTCCACTGATTTTACACGCTCACACACATTTTACACATTATTAGCCAATGAAAACAGTTGTATAATGTCTTCTGGGGCTCTCGAGGAAGCTTTCCAGAGTCTGAGAAAATAACCCCTAATGATGTCATCAGGGTTAGCTTTGGCTTGGACAACATATTTGTAACAGAAAGCCTATGCTCCAACAGGGGGGCATGGAGTTTGAAAGAATAGGGCATTTACGAGGCAAGGTATGCAAGCTATAATGAAAAGATGCGATTGAGTTGCATTATGGGAAATGTAGGATCCAGTGTTTTTGGAGCTTGACCCATACTAGGGGCTAAAATTGTGGATATCTCAGCCTCTACTGCTCTGATTTTGACCATTCTTTTCAAAACGTGTCTTCTGTGAGCTTTTGTCGGTCAAGTACAATACCAAAACGCTGAAGTGCCTCTTTAAAGCAGTTTTTATCATTTCACAAAAAGTTGGTGTTTTATGCTGAGGTTTATAACTGAGAACAATGCAGTGTTTTTATCTCATGTTGCAAGACAGACAGGTTGTATAATCTCAGGAGGTCTCCGTCCTGAGATCGTTTTAAAGCGTAGCTCCTGAGCTTTCTGCCGGGGCTAATTACTGCTCCCTACTTTCTATTTCTTCAAATGTTGCTGTTTCGGCTCATTTGGCAGATAGGAGCTCGGCCTGGGACAAGACGCAGCACCTTGCGTGACTTCCACCTCTGCAGGCCGCAGCCCATCGTGCATGACTGTCCGTCATCATTACTTTCTTGTAAAAACACCAAAGACAGGCCCGGGTAGGGGGTCGCCGAGGAGAGGCCTCGCTTCCCTTTGAGCGCTGTTTCACCTTTGCCCTCTCACAGGGGGAAAGAGATAAACACAAGGGGGGAGACAACTAAGCTTCAGTGACTTTTAATGACAGACCTGGTTTGGGTTAGAATAGCAACTCTGTTGTCATGCAGAGACCAGATAAGATAAGGCCTCATCAGGCAAGGGGAGGAGAAGTGGCAGCCTCTGGTGCTCTGTTTTCCTCTGCATTCATCTGTATGTGTGAGCAGAGATGTGTGTTTTTTGTGTGAGGTGGAATTTTCATTTGCATATACGCAGTATGCACGACGTCGCTTGGTTCACAGTTTCCTGCAGGAAGCTGCCATTCATGAGCACACCACTGCTCGGAGCAGCGTTTGCTAGATGCAGTTTGGGCAAAAATGTGTCTTCACCCATTTTTAAATCTAAGGTCCTGATCAAACTTGTCATCAACATTCACTTTCACATAATCCTCAGTTCATTCCTTTTACACAATAATCTGCAAAAACAAAACACCTCCGCCTTCATTAAACGCTATGCACATTCTATTCACTGGTTATTTTCCATGGGCTTCTTGTCAGTCTCTTCAATTAGGCCAATAAAAACAATGAATGACGACAACAAGGATGGAAGCGGGCAAGGCTTTTTTAGTTGGCGTGGATTTGGAAAGCGCAGTCATGCAGCTGAACACGTAATAAGTCTCCCATTCTTTCCAAAGAAGCACCAACAGTTCAACTGGACTCCACAAACCCCTGAAAAGGTTTTCCTCCCGTAAGACAAAAAAAAACCCAACATGCACGCCGATTCAGAATTCAGGGGGAAAATGCCCTTTTAGTGTGAGAGTGGAGGGGAGACGCCTTCACGGGCTGCTGACTACGCTTTGGCAAGGGCCTCCGTAGCACTTGGCCGGACAAAAAAAAGACCATACAGATAGAGGTACCTCAATGAGCGCTCCGTTAATCTGCAAGGTCATTAGGATACTTGAAACACTCATTAGCATCATTCTCATGAACTTAGATGGACGGCTGGGTTTTTTTTTCAGTGTCGGTAAAGAAAAGAAAAATACAGGATTTGTGGACTTCTGGGAAATATCGGGGTGAGAGGCGGGGGGGGGGGGCTTGTTGTGGGACAGTTTGACATTTGGAGTCACTGGGGTCATTCAGTCGTAATGAGGCGCTCGCGGTCGGACCAAAGTAAAAGGGTTTGCCCCAGCGCTCAACTCTCCCTGATTCATCGCCAAGCCAGATGACAGTTCGGTTTGGTGGTGGTCAGACCAATCAGAAGGCGGCAGGTTGATTCATCTCTAATGGAAAGTAATTAACAAGACGGGGGCCATACAGACAATCCTGATGTGCGTGTGTGTCTGTGCGTGTCTCTCTGTGCTTCTGCATGTGTGTGTATATGCACTTGTCTATTTGTGTATTCATTTTCCTGTCTGTCTAATATCACGGATGGTAAAACTTGACAAGCGGTAGACAAAATAATGTAAACCCCTCGTGAAAAAGGACTTTATCCCTGAAGCGCAGGATGCTACAGCGGTGGGTCATATCAGGTTGAATGCCAGGCAGCAGCATGTGTCAACTCATTATATGCATGTAGCACTCATGTCATATCCCTGATGGTTCATTTCAACTTTAATTAGTTGTCTGACATATTAAATGCGGTATTCATTGATCTTTTGGCCACTTAGGGGCAGCAAAACAAAGAAGTGCTTGTGCCATTAGCTGTCTAGGGTGATGGAATGTCCCAGTTAGCAAGGTACACAGTGAGCAGTGAGACTAAACCAAAACAAACATAGCTGAAAGATGCTAAAACGCTTTGTAGAGCTGAGGGGAACTGCAGAGCCTGTGAGTTTGTCAGAATAGTACCCCCTCGCACATTATGTGTGGTCATTTGATCCATTGTTGATATAAAATGATTGAGTGCAGCTTCAAATCATTCTGTATTTTTCTTGACCAATGCACCTGTTATTTTGCCAAGTGTTGCCACTTTTGTAGATACTGCTAAGTGTTGACTGCCAGACGTTCTTTGTAGCTGGCAACTCTCGTTGAGTCTCCACCTGTAATTAAAAAATTTAAAAGTTATTTTCCAAGAAGTGCTGTTATGTGTTTTCTGCTCCCTGTAGTTCTCCCTAATGTCCCTGCTGTGTTACAGGTCACTGGAAAACTGGCCACTGAAATAAAAAGCTGCTAGTTTCTGAATTACTTTCACGGTTTAAAGCTAATATTAATAAAATAATTCAGGGAAGTTCTACATATTACCTGCAATAGAAATCATTGATTTTATAAACCTGTAGAAAAGCGTTATTGTTCAACTATATGATTATACACACCCTGTTTTTTATGTTCGTCTCGGACTGGACTTCAGTGCATCCATAAATGAAAACATCTGTCAACCTAAATCTCAGCATATTAAGCTAATTGAGGCTCACTTTTAATTGATTTTTTTTTTAAATTGAGGGTTAAAGTCAAATTAACACTAAAATGAGTTATTTTTCAATTTTGCCGTTTTGTCTTCAGTTTGCATTTTTGTGATTAATTTCTATTTGTCAAATTACACACGTGTCCTAACATCTTCTGCTAACTTAGTACAGCCCACAAATCTGATTATGGTGTTCAAATGCGTACATGTTTGAAAGAACCTCACTGGCACGTCAGGATCTTCCTCAGAAGCTTAACCAAACCTGCGTGCGTCAGCAGCTCTATCCTGTGCCTAACCCTGACAGGCACTCGGAGGTAGACCTGTGTTCAGTGAGGATGTCAGTGGCTTTTCCTTCAGTTGTCACCCCTATGATGAAGCACATGTGCGTGACTGCTCCACACCTTTAGAATAGCCTTGGGCAGTCCCCTCTGTTCCTCTCTTTTCCCCAGAAGTTCACAGCTTTGATTCGGAGAGTAAGATAAGCCCCGTAAGTGCTGTAAAAGGTGCGCAGCTCTTCCGAGGTCCTGTGCACGCTTCCAGTAATTACAGGCATAAATCAAAGTAATGGCCCGTTTCGTTTACCATTCCTGTCTGCAGATGACGTAACTTCCTGATATGGCTTACTCTGATTTCCCCCTGTACGAAACTATGCCCTGAATGTGAGAAATGTTGCTGGAATCAGACGTGATCGCTGCCCTGCCAGGCTGGAACTTTACAATGTAACTGTACCTTTACTGTCTGAGCAAATCATCACCTGCACACACCTTCCTGAGCTCCTCCCTGACCTCCATGCTCACTCACACGCGATGAGCAATTCAGCTGTCAATCAAGCAGGAAAGGAAACTGGTGTTGAAACTGAACTTGCCAGCAGTGAGGAGCTCTGGGGGCCCAAGGCAGAGGCCACTGTGTGGGCCCGTCTCCCCTACAGGTTGTTCTGCAGCTAAACTCACCTCACTGCACCTTTGAGGGGATTATCTAGACTCTGGGGGAAGGGGGGGGGGGCAGGCTAAAGAAGCCCATCGAGCCCCCCACTCCCCTGCAATGCATAGTCAACTCAGTCAAAAAAATAATTCGGTCAACTGTGCTTAATCAATAATAATTTATATTATATTTAACGTAAATATCGACTCAACAGTAATGCTTATTAGAACTCTAACACACTCTCACATTCTGAAACAGCTGGTGTTCTTTGCACATGACTTGTACACACACACACACAGTGATGATTGACAAGCCAACGTGACAGTGAGTGTGATCACTCTGAACCCTGGCGAACCTTTTAGACGCGCTGCCTTCCTGCCTTGGTTGCAGCAAACGCTGCCACCAGATCTACCAGGTCCAAAGATCTTCTGACCCCCTGTTTCTGTAGTGGTTTGAGTGGGCCCTGAAAGTCTACCTAACATACTGACACAGTAAGTTAGGTAGGCGAGCCCTGCTTTCTCCTGATCCTCCCACCGCTCCTCGAAGGGGCCCCACTTAGGGGGTTTTTGAGGCAGCGACAGTGCACTGTATAGTGCCTTTGTGGGAGGTTTAAGGGGATTTATAGCCCCCCCCCCCCCCCCCCCCCTTTATATACTATTAATGCAGACACATATAGACATCATGAACACACTAATAAATACACAAACAACACATGATGTTGATTTACAAAACATGAGATAAGTACAGAGATAAGTAATAGGGGGTTTATAGTTGTCATTGCAAAATGTGCCAATATGAGTGCCCATCAGGGGTCCCTTTTCCCCAATTTTGTTTTTTTTTTGGGGGGGGCAAACATTTGCCTGGTTTGCCTGGTTTGCCCATGGTGCACCACTGCTAAAAGGTTTGGCACCCAAACACAAAGTAATGTGGGTTTAAGTATTCAGGAGTCCCAGAATCACAGCTTGCTGGTGAAAAATGAATTTCAATATAAGATATGCAGCCTCATGCAAATACAGCATGTGTGATCCTGGTCCACTACAGCGGTCTAACTGTTTGTCCTCCACTATACAGATATTCAGCAGACAAGTAGTGAAATAGTGGAAAAACAGACAAACAGTTTATGAAGACGATGTCCCACTTTTTATCAAAACAGAGTTTCTCCATCTTGTCTTTTAACTACAATAAGATTTTTAAGGTTTTGGGAAACGGATGCAACTGTGGAGTGAATTCACCATCGACATTTAAGCACAGAGTATGTGTTCCTCTAACAAAACAGAGTTTAACCAAAGACTTACTGAGTAACAAAAGTCTGTCTCATGACCATGGATGTTCAGGATCACTGGTTCGACCACTGACCACACACCACACACACACACACACACACACAAAAGAGAGTCAGTGTGTGGATCAGATAAATGCAAATAAAAATATTTGATTTGCAATTTTCAATCAATCAATTAATGTATTATCAGTTATTAGATAATATTAGTTTCAGTAATTCCATGTTTCAAAAGTGCAATTATTAGGTCACATGAGAGGATTTCAGCCAATCCAGCATGCTTTTTACCCAACCACCATGTGGAATAAAAGCAGGGGGACCTGCTGGGGTTTGGTCTAATAACTGGGACCTGCCAGTAAAGGAGGCTGGGACCAGTTGTTAAGTCACAAGCTTGTCTCCACCCTCATGGATCCATTCACTCCTGGAATAAAGCAAGATCCCAGTCTGTCACCTTGTGAGAGGTTCATGAAGGGGAGGACGAGCGGAGGGTCCTGACTCAGTAAGTGTGCTTTACATTCACATTACCTAAATATAGTTAGCATTTAAAACAGGGCAGGACTTCGTTTATAATTCTGTAACTTATCATTTGTGATAATGTGGTTATATCTATGGGACCGTTTTCTAGATGCAATAATGAATAGGTCCGATTAAACACTGACTTTACAGAAATATGTTTTACATTTTGTCATAATTGTACCCTGAAGTCTGGCCGAACTATAGAAATACTATAATAAACTCTTGGAAAACACCGAAACGCATAATTGTCCCATAGGTTCTGATGATATTATAGAAATCAAAGTATTCTATTAAATACAATAAGGTCAGTATGTTGGGAGTAAATTACGATACTACAATATATTCTGGAATTCAGTCTGGAGTTTTTTTTTAATGAAGTTAATTTATTCATTTATTATTATTATTATTATTATTATTATTATTATTTGTTTGAACCTAAACATAAAATCAATGGCATCACATGTGGAGGTAGTTTCCGTTCACACTAAAAGATGCCGGAGCTGCAGCTCAGAGGAGCCGCTGAGGGTCAGAGGACACAACCGGGTTTATCTGAGCCGCTGTCCGCGGTGCTGAAGCAGGATCCCCGAATCAAACCAAAAATACCATCTGCAGACTGAACAACAACAACAACAACAACAACAAAAAGCACTCATCCAGATGAACAGGCACAGAAGCAAATAAACATAAATGAGTGTGTTCTCTTAGATCTGAACCCTCGAGTCTGGCTTTGGAGGTAGGCCTGCATACCACAGCGGAGTGAGAGACGCGGGTAACAATAATTATACCATCCAGCCCTGACGGGGAGGGGGGGGGGCATCTGGACCACAAAAACTGATCATTATCCGCCCTGACGAAGCTTTCTGCCTCCTGCATCCAGTCTCGTTATACAGCAGGAGCACGCGGCTGAGATGTCCAGCGCCCACGTTCAGCCTGTCGGTTAATTAGGGGGACTCCAGCAGCGAGGAGGCGGGGTCCGCCTCCTCCTGGTGGCTCAATCGTAATGCCATGAAAACGACTTCAGACTGTGAGGAGACACAACCCAAATACGGCTGTGAGGTCATCAGAAACATACGGACAGGCCGAATCACCGAGGCCACGCACACACACACGCACACGCACACACGCACACACACACACACACACACACACACAAAGGAAAAAGTTCGTTTGTAAAGTTTCATTCTAATCTGTCATCTTAATGATCGCATCAGACCAAAGTGCCCAGTGTAAGAATTAAAAACACAAACATGCGTCGTCACACCCGCACGTCAAAGCAGCGGCTCTGAATGAGCGCTGCTGACCCTGGACCAGTGCTGTGTCCTTCATCTCAGGAAGCCCGAACTCACCTGCCCGCAGGCAGCGACGCACGTTGCTAGAACCACGTGTTGTTCTCTAACACTGCTGAGGAAGCTGGAAAAAACAAAACAAAACAAAAACAAAAACATGTCGATATGGTGCATAAGAATCATTTATATATATAAAGAATTATCATTATTGTTGTTATTATTGTACATGTTTGTTTTCGCAAATGTACACATGTAGGCTACTAGTAATACTGACAATATATCACCACCAATAACAATAATAATAATAATAATAATAATAGGAGGTTTATACTAACAATTAAAGCGTTTATTGTTAAAGCATTTCAGGTAATTAAAGATGGCCACATCTATAAGTATAACGGCGCGTGCATTGCCCCACTCTATTAGTCTATCACAAAGAACATCCGAACACCTCAGTTCACTTCACCTTTCTCAGCTTTGCACAACTGGCGCTGAGTTGAAACGCTCACATTCACAAGTCGGACAATAACGCCTGTTGCGTGTGAGTAAGTAAACTGAGGGAGGGAGGGGGAGGGAGAGAGAGAGAGAGAGAGAGAGAGAGAGGTGGGTGGAGGAGGGTGGGAGGGTGGGTGGGGTGACACCCTTTGCAACAAACCTGCCCACTGTAACAAAGCCAGGGCACACACACAGGCGCTGACGGGCCGTGATGCCGCGCTGTTTGGGGATAAATGACTTGACTGGGCGCTGTGGGGCTTCAAAGCATGTGCAGGCTGAGGACAGAGAGCAGGGAGCTCACACACACACACACACACACACACACACACACACACACACACACACACACACACACTCTCATACACACAGTGTCTGTGGATGCACAACAGGCTGCACACTTTGTGAATGACTGCTTATATCAGGCTGGTTTTGGATCTGTTGTGTAGGGAAGTTTTTTTTTTTTTTTTTTTTGTCCTTCCCCCCCCCCCCCCCCAGACTAATAACTAAAATGTCATGTGAAAATGCAGTCGGTCCACCCAGCTGATGGATGAACACGTCTGAAGTTTGGATTTGAAGTTGTGTGAAACAGAAACAGCATTAAGTCTTTTGGACACATCGTGCAGGCCGGGACACAAGCAGGTATTTCATCAACAGGTCGACACCCGACACTTTCCCCCGCAGACAACACCTTTGATATCGGTGATAACGTTTAACATCTCCCCGCAGGACGCCCATCATGGATGTTACACTGGAGGGGGTTAGTCCAACAGCTCTGCTGCTGGCGTGCATGGCTCTGCTGTTCTCCCTCCACCTGTGGCGGTGGCTGCGGCCGAGGTCGCTCCGGTGCCCGCCCGGTCCGCTCGCCTGGCCGGTCATCGGGAACGCTGCGCAAATGGGCAACGCGCCGCACCTGTACTTTGCGCGCATGGTGAAGAAATACGGCGACGTCTTCCAGATTAAGCTCGGCTGCCGGACCGTGGTGGTGCTGAACGGGGATTCCATCAAACAGGCGCTGGTCAAGCAGGGACCCGAGTTTGCCGGCAGACCGGACTTCACCTCTTTTAAGTACATCTCCAACGGGGACAGCATCGCGTTCAGCACCACCTCGGACTGGTGGAAAATCCACCGCAGAGTGGCCCACTCCACCGTCCGAATGTTTTCCACCGGGAACCCGCACACCAAAAAGACCTTTGAGCACCACGTCCTCTGCGAGGCCAAGGAGCTGCTGCAGCTGTTCCTGGGGAAAACCCGGGCGCACGGGTACTTCCAGCCCTCCACATATCTCGTGGTGTCCACGGCCAACATCATGAGCGCGGTGTGCTTCGGGAAGAGGTACACCTATGAGGACGAGGAGTTTCGGCAGGTGGTGGGCAGGAACGACCAGTTCACCAAAACGGTCGGGGCAGGGAGCATAGTGGACGTGATGCCCTGGCTCCAGTACTTCCCGAACCCCATCAAAACCATATTTGACAACTTCAAGAAGCTCAACATGGAGTTTAGCGAGTTCATTCGAGACAAAGTTATTGAACACAGAAAGACGATCGAGTCGAGCACCATCCGGGACATGACAGATGCTTTTATAGAGACGCTGGACCAGCTGAGACATAAGACGGGGCTTTCATCCGAGAAGGACTACGTGCCCCCAACTCTTGGGGATATATTCGGAGCAAGTCAAGACACACTGTCAACTGCGCTGCAGTGGATCGTCCTCATACTTGTCAAGTAAGCAGCTTTCCCTCTCACTTACTAGAGATCACAGTGTCAGTTATAACACCGGCTGATAAACCATCCCGCTGCTAAAGCTGCACAGACTCGAGGAGGTTCAGTAGCACCAGTGTTATGTAAGAGCCCAGTGTGGGGGCTGAGGGGCAGACAGGTAGTGGCAGCATCACATAAAGAGCTGAAACTTCACAGCGGTGAGAGGGAATGAAGTGCCCAGTCAGCACTTGCACTGTACAAGTAGCAGATTTTACTCGAGTTCATTTTCTAATCTCGCTTGATTGTTTAATCCCATCAGAGCCCCATCAGTCTGGAGACACTGCTTTCTTCAGGAAGAGAGTACCAGTACTTTTACCTCTGCAGTACTTTTCTATAACAGTGTGTAAAGAGCTCTAAGGGTTCAGTGATGCGGGGACAGACTTGGTGCGCTCTCCTTGGTTGCTGTCAGCTCTCTACACAGATGGCGGCTCTCTTGTTATATCATGAAATAAAGTGGAAAAGAAATGAGTGTGGTAGCAGTCACCTAAAAAACGTAGGTCTCACCTGTGACTAGGTATCCTGAGGTGCAGGTGCGTCTCCAGCAGGAGGTGGACAAGGTGGTGGACCGCAGCCGGCTCCCCTCCATCGAGGACCAGCCGCAGCTGCCCTACGTCATGGCCTTCATCTACGAGGTGATGCGCTTCACGAGCTTCGTGCCGCTCACCATCCCCCACTCCACCACCAGGGACACCTCCATCATGGGCTACACCATCCCGAAGAACACCGTCGTCTTCGTCAACCAGTGGTCCGTCAACCACGACCCGGCCACGTGGTCCCTCCCGGAGACCTTTGACCCCCTGCGTTTCCTGGACCAGAACGGCGCGCTGAACAAGGACCTGACCAGCAGCGTGCTCATCTTCTCCCTGGGCAAGCGGCGCTGCATCGGCGAGGAGCTGTCCAAGCTCCAGCTGTTCCTCTTCACGGCCCTGATCGCCCACCAGTGCCACATCACTGCGGACCCAGCCAGGCCGCCCAAACTGGACTACAGCTATGGACTGACTGTGAAACCTCACGCCTTCTCCATAGCAGTGTCTCTGCGTGAAGACATGAGGCTGCTGGAGGCGGCCACCAGGCAGGCGCTGGCTAAGCCCGCGTCGGACTCATCAACGGAAAAATAACTCAAATCAAAACTGTAATACGAAAAAAAAACAAAATGAAGGCTGAAAACACGAAAGACTTGTGAACTATAGCTCATGTTTGTGGGCTGAAAACTATATTTATAATCTGAAATCTCAGGCCAAGTTCCTATCTTTTACACACTGTTGTAAATGCTCATTATGGCAGTGAGTTACTGATTACTGACTTGTTCTTAAGTATTATAGAGCCAGACGTGGCATCTGTTTCACAGGAGACATGACACAACCAGCGGCTCACCATCACCGGATGAATCTGGTCTCTTGCAGACGCCGAACACAGTCCGACAGATCACTTAGCAAATCAGCATCTTCTTTTGATTGACCAAGGTGGAGGACTGCGGTCAGCCAGTCCTCAGTCCAGGCAACATTGTGGTTACAGGAGTTAGACGCTTGAATAGCTGCTGTAACACACCCTTTGTGATTTTAGTGTGAATGCCATTGCTGCGAGGATTTATTAGTAGAAACCATCAAGCTTACAGGGACATCATAGTGTTGTCATGCTTTCTATTAACAGTTTGGCTGTCAGATAAAAAAACACCTCCAAAATGTCAGCTTTTCAGGAATCCCTTTAATTTGGCCATTTTTATTCATTTCATTAATGGGTTTTTTTTTTCCTGACAAGGGTTCCAAACCCTTTCTAATGCAATATCACAACATACATATGTGATATTTGAAGGTGAACAATCAAAACAAGATTTGTTATGTGTACAAAGTAGTGTGCCATCTGAGGTCAGGCTCCCTGACCGATGCAGTGATTCTGCATGAACAGGCGAATAAGCTCATGGAGTGCCCTAAAGTCTAATGTCTGTTAGAATAAAATGTTCAGTACTAACGTGTAGTTTTTTTTTTTTTTTGATATATAGTGTAAAAGTTTAGTTACTCAGGAAAAAGGAATTTTGAAATGCCAAATTGCTTTTTGGCATTTATTTGAATTCGAATGAAAGTCCTCTAATATATTCTGAAAGCTACAGTGCTGTTTGACAGTACAAGGCCTTGCTTCAAGTACTGCATGTGTCTGTGAACTGCTGTCCAGCATGCGTATGAAAAGACAAATATTAGATCAGTGTTATTTAGTCATTTATTTCTCTCTTTTTTTTGTTACTCACTCAAAGGTTTCGTGTAAGTGTGGATGTCGTAGAATGCTGCTCTGTGGAAAACCTTTCACCCTGTCTTTTAATTTCCATGCTCAAGATGCCAGTAACCAAACCATGTCTTCTTCATGTTGTTTTATATACAGAAATATTCATGCTGTCAAAACTAGGTTTGGGACACTGGGGGTCATTTTTTTTTTTGCAGACTCATCTAATTGCTGTCTCAGTATGGGAGACTAATGCACTTACTGTGAAGTCTTGGATTTGAGCGTTTGTTGGCTTCCTGCTGAATCATTTTGGAATAATGTAATTCATCTTTTTAAACGGCAGGAGACTTTAAGCAAGCGCTAACAACAGACCTGGGGTGTATGTCTCGGTAAATAACCCTATATCCACTGATGGAGCTCAGTGAAACAACAACCCGAACATACAGCTTTCTAAAGATAAATAAAAAAAAAGACATAGCATGACCTTTGTGAACTTGTACCACCACCAAGTTCAACTGTTAGGATCAGAAAAGCATTGCATGAGTCATGTTCCCTTTTCCTCAGTAAACATCCACATGCTGTTTTCTGTCATGACATGTGTGAACCTACGGTGGATATGACATCATCAAAAAGGCTTTCATCAAAACTCTGAAAGACTGTTCAAAATAGCTTTTGTCACCAAATAAGAACTTTAAAAACTTCCATTGGCTTAAAGTCGATCCGACACAGTCAACATGACGGAGGTCAAGAAATGCTTCAAATCCAAACATTTACACTGTCTTTACCTCATGTGCTTCTTTTGAAGAACTTTACTAACTAGTGAGTGAAACAAAAGACATTAATTACTGCTCACGGTAGCAATACAGTACTTTAAGCTTCGGACTGCACATACTGTAACTGCAGCTGTGATCCCCTGAGTATTTCTTCAGCCTGCTTGCCTGCAAGTTGTTTTGAATGATGTTGTGCAGTTACATAATAAACAGACACTTAAACTGTCCTTTTGTTATTCACTTGCATATATTGTATTTTTCTATGTCTCAAACAGGTGAACCGATGGACATATTTCCATTTCCCAAGCAGAGAAAGCAGGGTCCAGCATACAGTCAAGGTTCATTTCTTACAAACGTAGCTACAATATATACATGTATATATACACAAGTAAAAGATTTGACACCAATGCGACTCTGTTCTTGATGCTGCTCAGAGCAGAGCTGATTAACATAACCCCCCCCCCCCCACCAACAAACTCTTGGCATCTTGCCATGTCAGGTGGGAACAAAAGGGAAGTGTTTGGGAGATCCCTTTCCCCTGCACAGCGTTTTATCTCGCCCTGCCAGAACATCCTGTACTTGCAGCCATGCGGCCAGCCAACTTTCGTGAGTGCGTGACAAATTCAGATAAAACTACAGTAGATGATTACTGATACGTCTCTCTCTCTCTCTCTCTCCGTGCTCTGCCCCCCCCCCCCCACCCTTTTTTTTTTTACAAGCACAAAAATTAAATCCGGAGACTAAATAGTGCCAGTGAAGTCATGTGTGGCACCGCTCCAAGCATAATCTTTATGAATCGGAAGGAAAACACCGAGCTTGCTTTTGCACCTCTCTGCTGAAACGAGGAGTCAGACTGAGCTGACAGATCATCAAACACAAGTGAACGAAAACGTACTGAGGCGCTGACAATGTCGTGGTTAATATGTCCGTAGCAGTGGGATAATGACTTGAGTTATGATTGCAGACAATATCAGCCTTCAGGGGTTATAGCTTTTGTTGTGTTCTCCTTGCATTACAGCATGCTGCAGAAGGTAGTGATATACAGAGCAACCACAGAACTGTGATAGTCTGCAAATCATGGACATGAAACACACAGAAAACAGGAATACCTGAGGCGCACGCTGACTGCAAACTAAGATGGTGGGAGAAAGGTCTTGCACGATAAAGCAGGTGCATTGTATGAGTTTGGCTGTGGTGGAATAAGCCTGCTGAGAAAGATGAAATATCACATGAAGTAGTGGTAAGACACATCCTATGTCATTACAGCTTAGACCTGTCAAGACTGCATTAGCAAGATTAGCGTGAATCTCTCTATCTAAGCTTGTATCCTGCATTGGCCGAGGAGCGCACACACACACACGCACACACACACACACACACACACACACACACACACACAGCAAGATCCCTCTGCTGTCGGCTGTAAGTTGCGTAACTTCGACATAGCTTAGACTGTGAATGGAGGGATATGTGGAGATCTGAATGAACGTTGGCAAGATTGTGCAGACGTGACGTTCAGAGAGACGGCCACTGGCTGTTGAGACAGACAGATAGGATAGCTCAGGAATGAAGGAACAATGGCGCTGAAATGACGGCGCAGGGCTGAAGTCAACGCTATCTCAGCTGAATCCGAAGCCGGCCGTTCAGGCCATTTGGGGTCAAGACAGGAGTTCAGGTCACGGCCAGAGCAGACTGAGAAATGGGGATCGAGACAAGAGCAGAGATCTGTACATGACCCTCTTACATCATGAGACAGGTTTGGGAACTTTAAGCAAAGCAGGAAACTGTCTCAGGGGGGCCCGCAGGGTCCAGGTTCACTGTGTGGCAAATAGTTTGCGGTCATATAGTTATATAAGGCCCTTTATTATTTCACTTTATACCCAGATGAATGTGTGGTTAATGCTGTTACCACAAACTAATCACTATCAAATATGTACATCATGTGTGGGAGAAAGTGGTGGGTCAGAAGGCCTGTGACCTTTTAGATTAAAGGTTAAAGGAACACTTTTTGGGAAACACGCTTATTTGCTTCCTGGTGGAGAGTTAGAAGATTGATACCATGATTAAATATAAGGCCACAGCCAGCGTTGGTTTAGCTCATGTTAGCATAACGGCGGGAAAGAAAACAGACATGTTTTTCTACAATATGGGACCTTTAAAGGACAGATATGAGAGTGGTATCGACCTAATGAAGTGGGGATGATCCTCACCTGCTCGTGATGGACAGCAGTCCTTTATGGGCACCCACTACTGAACTTCCTGAGAAAGAAATCTGAAAGCTGCAGCCTCTAAATCCTTACACAACATGGCCTCCTGTCATTAGGCCAGCATGTACAGACATCAAGATTAGATGCAATCACACACAGAGACATACTATATGATGCCGGTGAATGAATATAAAACATCAAAAGTTTCCTTCACATTTAAGAAAACCCCCCCCCCAGCTGTGAGTGAATTCTGCAGCTGTCTCAACTGAGGCTTTTACAGAAAGCACACAGGAGGCTAATAAAATCAGTCATGGAAAGGTGAAGTTTTCACTGTATAAACAAACACCTGTGCTCATTTGGTGTGGTTCTACCAGGGGAAAAGAAAATGCTGAAACATGACTAGACTGGTGGCAAGCTGGCCTGAATCTGATCCAGTAACAAATTCCCAATTGGCCTGGCACAAAATGTGCAGTCTGGGGAGAAGGACGGGGATGCCTTAAAACTCCTATAAACATATTATTTATAGCCATGCATGCCTGCTTGTTACATGTTTAGCTGTTTTTGAATTATGATCAATGTAGTTTATGAAAAAAAAAACATTTTAATAATAGGTTATGGGCGATGGTATTCCTCAGCAATAAAACAGCAATAAAACTAACGAGCAGAAAAAACAAGCTCAGGACAAGCAAGACAAACAGCAACTCACATCAGGATTGCACAGATTTAATTATAGACTCCAGTACCATTAATCATTTAGTGCATGCTGCCTTTGATACTGTACAGTATAATCTCCATGTAGTGTATCAGATTTGATATAACCTTGAGGAATATTGTCCTTGCTTTGGCATTCAAATAAAATCAAATACATTCGTAGTGTTTGTAGAAAAATCTGTAAAGTGACATAAAAACAATTCTTGCTGTAATTTTCATAATTCACTCAACAACACATTAATCAGGCTCTAAACCCATAGAGTCTTCCAAAACAAATCTCAACAGTACACAAAACTAAAGCCCTGGTTTCATACAATATGCATGTCTAAAATGCATCACACTTAACAAGACCGAGTAGAAACATTAGCTACTGTGAAATAATTAGGAATGCATAAGACAGTAACAAAATGAAACATTGAAACTTTACTTCAGCCTGATCAAATCACAGTTTAGTAGCGTTATCTAACCTGGAATCACATCACGCCGAAGCAACGAGTCTTCATCCTCTGCTATAGTCATTATAGTTTTACTGGAGAGCCTTCGAACCTGTTACAAGAAATACAGATGACAAAAAAAAAAAAACACACACAGCTTGCTCTCCAGTTTCCCCGTCAATGACTCCATTTGCATGCACACCAGTGAGTGTCCTGGAGTGCCCTGCAAACACCTTCATCTCACTTTGTTATTTGTCCGTCAGTGAACTGATGAGGCCTGATGATGATGATGATTTTTTGTCACTACATGCATGAAAAAGTGTGCACTCAACTGTGTGTTTTTTACATTAATTGAAACCTGAGCAAAACCTTAATTGAACCTTCACCAGGATAATTCGGAGTTGTATATATACATATAGTGAAACAGGAGCCTTCTATAAACACGAAACCCTTTTTTTTACTTGTACCAAATTTGAGTTGTGGTGCCTAGGATGCCTCTCCACTTTCTCTGACATTGGAAAAGTTCAGAATGAAACAGATGTCTCAATAAAATTGACGTTAGATTACACAGATTTTAAAGACCAATAAAATGTAAAGGAATCAGAGCTCCGTGTAAACGTTCAAAAAGTAACGTTCACAGGATTTAGGAACCCCTCCAGGAAGAGAGACCTTCATGAAAGGTTCCAACAGGAACTCCGGTTTAAAAAGGAGGTTGTGTTCCAAAACACCTGTACGGAGGTGCTATGTAATGACACTTGAAACAATCTTGAACTCACTTATGGGTTCTTTGCTCAAGCCGTCTAGAGGTTTGTTGTCAAGCACATTAAACTGAGGACATCTGATGTATTGTCTCAAATTAAGAAAATCAAGTATCCGGGGTCAGCTGATAACCCAGGGTTAAAAAATTGGGGAACTCACTTAAACTCTGGAGTTTGGACAGTTCATCAGGTCTCATCAAAGATATCATGAAAGAAAATATTCATCTATGTGTGTTCACTGCGCGATCAAATCATTTTACAAAGCCTGCATGTAAATGTAGCCGGTGAGCGCTCATGCTCAGGGCAAGAGGTCGTCCAGTGGTCACAGCATTCCAAGATCTTTGTTTGGGTGCGCCATTGTCTGATGTGCTTTTGTTATTGCCACTTGAATGTGTGGTGGGAGACGCAACAAAAAAACAGGACGGAACAGGAAGGAACAGCGGGTCCTGTGGGTCACTTTCCCAAAAAGCGACAGGTCTTTGTTGTCAAGGAAACTTGTTATCCTTGAGACACACTGGAGTGACACTCGCTATCAGTGCAATCAGACCCCTGAGAGGATGTCTGCTACACACGGCTGTACACACACACACATACACACACACACAGCAGATCAACAGGAATATACACACTAACTATCACACTGAATTTACTATCATTCATTATTAATCCAATTTCTGTAACAATTAAAATCAACAAAAATCCACCTCATCGACTTGATTATTTGACAGAGGGAAAACTAATGATCTCACTGATTTGATACAAGCAGGTACGAACAGTTTGTTTTCCATCATTAAAATTAGAATACAAGTGGGATTTAAAACTACATAGGACGGTTCTGACTGTGGTAGTCTACTGCGCCCAGTGATGATATAATGCGACAGCACACCTCCCTCCACTCACAGAGTGAATTAACATGATGGCCTCTCAATACACACTATATCCACACACGCACACGCCTCCTGCAGCAGATGGAAAATACATCTCCAAAAGAATGTGTTATTGCTGTCGTCACACTCCAAGCGCTGGCCAGAGTAAGTCCAGCTCCTTTTGTGCCTCTTCATCCTGAGAAGAAAACATTATTTAAAATAGAATATAAATAAAATAGTATTCAACAGATTAGCCAGCTACCCAAACAAATGCTGAATTTTGTATTAAGATTCCTGATTCCTGATGCATTTCATGAGATATAAACACAGTATTACAACAGGACAGCGATTAGGTCTACCTCTTTGGACACAGCATTCGCTGAACAAGCAGCTTCACACATCTTCCGAGCCTTATCCCTCTGCCCCAGGTCTTTGTAGCACTGCCAAAGAAAAGAAACAGAAACAGTCAATGCCCTGTTTAGTCTCAGTAGGATCCCACACAACAGTGCACAGTGTAGTCCCGAAACAAAAAATGCAGATGAGATTTCACCTTTAAGTTTCTGGTACTGACCTTAGCTAGAAACACGTAGTTGAGTTTGGAATATCCCGGATTGATCTCCTCCACCTGAATGAAAAAAAGTTAAAGTTTACTTTCAGCCTTTGAAGATAATTTATCTCTGCATATATCACAACACTACTCTAGTACTTCAAATATAACATATTCAATAAATCTCCCCAGTAAAGCTGTAATATTAAAATTCATATCAGCAGCTACTGTACTATCTGTTTTACCTGGACTAGACATTCACTAATCAGAGTAAGATTTCAATGGCCTGAATTTAATGAAGACGGTGATCTTCCCCTGGAACAGCAGCCATTACGTGTGACTCGTTCACCTGCCTCTCTTTCTCCTGCAGCTCCTACAACCTGACCAGCTCTCCTACAGTTAGTCGGGCACAGATAACCTCTGGTTAGAGGCTGGGGACCTGCATAACCTTGCAGGATGTTTTTTATCGAAGCTCACCGGAGGCTCTCCTCCAGGTCACTAGCGACGTGTTGTAACAGGGACCACTTAAATCAAATTGATGTGTGAGATACACAAGACATGAGGAAGAGGCATGCGCAGGAATATTGGCCAGGAGCAAAATTCATTTCTCTCCTTTATAAACATTTGAAATGTGGGAACACAGATTAAGCCTTTACAAATACGGAGCGTTTGGTCTTTGAAAACCAGGAACAGGAGTGGAGAGAGCTGGAGGCAAGTTGCAAGTGAATGCTAGACATTTTTCCTTCATTAATCAGGGCAGCTCAGGGGAGGACATGCATGCATCAATTAAACTTAAAATAAAAACCATCCATAAAAAAATTAAACCACCAGTCCAAGTTAACTTTGTTAATATACCAGGCACACAGAGTGAGTGGAGGCTTTCCTAAAGGTGTAAGTATGCTTAAAAGAAAGTGCTTATCGGATCGTCAAAGCCCCCCCTCCTCATCTCTGTCCAACAATTTTTTTTCTTTCTGAAACTAAAAGTCACTCCCACTTTATGCAGTTTGTCCAGGTGTGTGGAGGATTTGAAGCAATATTCTTCACACAGCTAATTCCATCACTTGTGTGTATTACAGACAGCAACATTTTATTACCTTTGAGTGTGTACGACTCTTTGCGTCTCACCCCTCTCTATGATTGCAGGCTTTTCACGCAGTGTTTTTAATGTGAAGCCAAACAGCTATAAACACTTTCATTCAGACGTGGGTGACACATTCGAAGAACTAGTTCGTTTTGAGCATACTGCAGCCTTAAGGAGTCGAACGTATGTAAAAAAAAAAAAATGAATCACAGTACCTTAAGAAAATTCTTCAGTGCATCTTCAACTGTGGCACTTGGAGGCTCTCCAAATAATGTTGCAGCAACTTTCCTCTCAATCCATGACAACTGAGCCACCTGCAAAATAATCAAACACCTCAAGTTAAAAGACAATTCTGCACATTAGTTTAAAACACTAGTAACACTAAAAAGCAGTGCACCACTGCCCTCTCTGGTTGAAAGCTTCAAGCCTGTTTCACATGCTGGGTGTGATTGGGTGTGGTCAGATCCCTGTGAGACTCCTGTCACAGTGATCCTGGAGTCCACCTGTCCACCACTGAAGCAAGGCGACAAGTCAGACCACTGGAGGTCAGCAAAAACAAGATTGTCAGGGGATGTTAAATTACTCTTTAAGACATTACTAATGTGCCGTTGTTAATAGCAATGGCCTATCAATGTCTATTGAGATATTTATGTAATGTGGAGCCTTTTTCCTTTTAGTCCATCACACGTAATAACATTTCTGAGCGAAATTAAGTACTTTAACAGTTAGTGGAAACAAACTTAATGCATTTTGTGGGTATTCATTTCCTAGCCGGTTTGGTTACATATCATTTTTCTTTACTGTTCCAGGCCAGAAAAACTTTCTCGACTGTGGCTTTTCCAGTATTTCCGTGACCACAGGTGCCCTGTGCACTGATACTTTTCTACTGACACATTTCGCAGAAGATGATAATGGCCAGGAGAAGCCTGGGTCAAACATGTAGTGTTCCAGCCTCGCACCATTCATCAGAGCGACGTCTAATTGCAGGTGTAGCGTTGCTTTGGCGTCATCACAGGGCCTTTCAAACAGAACCGCTGGCTGACAAACAGTAGATCATTGTTGAACATGAACGCACCACAGACAGCCCATAAAACTCCCTGAAAAGATCAGGTGTTACTCCTCCACTAAATTTGCACAGTCCCTCGCTCCTTCTCTGGTACCAAGAGTGGAGGTGAGTATTATACAATTTAATCAGAGCAATCTCTGTAATAGCTTCCTTCCTTTCAGGCAGTTAGTTTGACAACTGGCACCAAGTTACGTGATAAATAGCTCACGAAATGACAGGAACACTCAACAGCAGAACGTCTGTAAACCTTTATATCTAAATGACATTAATCCATCAACACACATTATTTTCAAAAATAGAGAGACAGAGAAGATGGTCATAGAAACAATCACCAGCTGCATCAAAAACAACTGCTTGCACTGACAGAACATGAGCCGAATACAAACAGGATGAAAATATCTCCCTGGTACAATCTGATTTACAGCTAACAATGGCTGGTGTTAACCTCCCGTAGCGCTTTCTGCGAATGTCGCAGAGGGAAAAACAAACCTCAGGGAAACCTAAACAGTGGGAATGAATGAGGGGAAACCGTGGGTGGGTTAGCAAAGGGAGGTAGGAGGTCACGCAGACAAGTCAGCCTCCATAAATTCACTGTTTGTCTAAGTGAGGAGATGTGTTGCGCAGTGTGTCGGCAGAGTCACATACAGCGTAGCACCAGCGGCCCAGCAGGTAGTAGGACATGGGGTCTTGTGGCTTCAGCTCAATGGCTTTATCCAGATGATCCTGGGAGAGGAGGCAGACAGACAGACAGAGAGACAGACAGACAGAGAGACAGACAGAAGATTTTAACTGTGGATTCATGACACGGCTGCTATTTCCCCTGCCTTCTGTTCTGACCTGATCTGTCCTGCTTCACCAACCCACAAGTATTTCACAAACACCTCTCACACACGCGATCTCGCCGAGCGACCACACACTCCTGGCTGTCACACACACCCTCCCTCGTTCTTTTCCACTCACCCCTCTCTGATTCAGGATTTTTTTTTTTTCATATCTTCCCTCTCCAGTACTCTGTCTACCTCTCTTTCACCTGTCAAGAGTTTTGCAGGTACACAGTGTTTAGGGGAAGCCGCTGACAGAAGATAAAATGCTACGTGCTGCTGCTCCACACTGTCTTATGCAACCGAATGGCTGTAGGAGTGGCTTACTGACTTAAATGATATGAGTTGCTATTCGCCTCTACTCCAAGTACATGGGAGAAGCAATGTGAAAAATGTATACACATAACGCAAGCACTTCATTAAGCAGTCATAACCAGTTTCAGAATGTGCACAGTCCCAGACACAACATATAATAACTGGAGTACTCTCTAGTACTCGAGCACTTACCTTAAAGATGTATCCGTTCTTTATCTTGTTCTGTACTGTGTCATATTCTGCCATAATTCCACACATGATGGCATACCTGTGGAGAGGCGATATGTTGATCAGTTGTTTATCAGTTGATTCCAGGTCATACTGCTTGGCTCATTGTTTCCAGTTTTTACAGATTTTCACAGAGAGAAAAAAACCCCCAACAGATTTCTTAAAAGGGAAAACTGATTTGACCTGATTTTCACAGTTGGTTTGAAAATCAACTTGATGTCCCCCGTACCCCTAAAGTTGCTGTTTGTTGCTGCAAGAAGGCCATGACCATAATTGGCAGTAAACACAATACAAATACAAATACAAAACACAAGAGCACAGCTGATAAAATTATCCAAGAAAAAAGGGGAGAAAATGCAAATGAATAAGTAAAGATGAGAAAAAAATAATCTCTCTTATTGTGTCTTTTATCTACTTTTTTTTTGAACATTCAACATAAACACAGAT
Source organism: Enoplosus armatus (assembly GCF_043641665.1). Classification (NCBI taxonomy): domain Eukaryota; kingdom Metazoa; phylum Chordata; class Actinopteri; order Centrarchiformes; family Enoplosidae; genus Enoplosus; species Enoplosus armatus. The sequence goes on from NC_092191.1 coordinate 19,063,103, forward strand.
TAACTCGCGGATGTTTTCTTTGATACAAACACAAAATAATGAGTTCTGATTATGCCCTTATGGGATACATGAGCTTGGCTTGAACACAAAGGCATTTTAATTTCTCCTGTATCTATTCTCCAACACCACTCTGCTTCACATTCGCACAGTTTATTATATTCACAAGTGTGACACAGATTAAAGACGTCAATATACTTCCACAGAAGTTGGCTTGCATTGTTTGACAGGCATGTGTCAACAATACAGTAGTTGCTCAACAATACTTTTAAGCAACGACTTAACTACTTGATTATCATGTCCCACACCTCTCTGTGTCAGCAGGCTTTTCACCCCGCCTTCAAGCGTGGCCGTCCAGAACACTTTAGCCTCATGACGTGGTCGGAAAACACGTCATACGAATTTGTTTGTTTTGAGCATACCCTGGTGTTAAGACAGTCTTACGCAGTGGCACCTCAACACCATCACTTAATCCAACCGGCCAGTTGGTCCAGCATCTTTGAATCTTTTGACTCTGCGACAAGATCACCTCTGTCCTCACTTGGTCTATCTGCATTATAACAACGAGGCTGAGCATGAGTGAGTTTGCGTAGGTGGGAGGGTTGGAGAGAAATTCGGCAGCACCGTTCAGTCACACCACCTTTTCTCTGGGTCAGTTATGATGAGAAACCAAAGGGGCACTGAAAAACCACCAACACTCAACCTTCTTTAGCAAGGCTCCTCATTAGACAACATCAGCAGAGATAAGCTGCTTCACATTAGTCCTTCACCCACTAATTAATACACTGACTTGGACCAATGGGCAGGTGGAGGGGAAACAAAGAGCGATTTCAGCTTTGGGATCTGTAAGTCAGCATGACGCTGTGGGTTTGAAGAGGAGAGGAGTGAGCTGATCAAAGTCTTTTCACCACAAGGCTGCTTTAATCCTGCTGGTACTCTGTCAAACACTACAGAGCGACATAAACACCTTTTTATATGAAGGATCAGCGGGCACAAAGGTCATCTGACAGTGTCGTCTGACATGGTGGTGCTGATGGTAGATGGAATCTGCAACTGTGCGTGTGTGTACCGAGGTGTCTGGTATGTGTGAATGGATTTTTTTTTTTTTTTAACAGGGCATGATTTGGCGGTGGGCTACTGTTCTCTGTAGTCGCTCTCACTCTTTCTGTCTCGGTCTCTGGATTGTGATCACGCAAAGCATGCCAACACAGATGAAAACACTAAGAAAAAAAAGAGTGCAAATTGTACTACATGATTAGCAGGTAATTACTAAATTAAGATAAAGTAGGTACAACGATCTTTCTCACTGAATGAGAAAAAAAACTGGGTGATTTGACTTCAGTTGTCAATGTTCCAACCACTTACTGATCAAAATGTACAAAAAGAAAAAAACATTACATCATTCAGGTGGGTGTAATTGGGTGAAACATCATGCAAACATTAATCTTTGTGCTTACCATCATCACTCCTACTTACTGTGGGTGGTGTGGAAAATGATCACAAGCGATAAGACAAGTACTAACCACATCACTTTCAAGTGCCCTAAATATTCTCTGCAAAGCAAACAAAGGCAGATGAATTGTGTGTAACTGTAACTAAAAAGATCTCAGCTTGTTTTCTTAAGGTAGCGCAGGGCGCGGCCATGCTGCCGCTGGTTGGCGCTCGATGAGTGGAGAGCGGAGATGCTATCTGTCTGCAGTTGTGCTGCCTTGTTTCCAATGAAAACAGATTGCTGGATGTAAAGGCTTTGAGCAAATCCATCACCGACTAAATATCCTCTGGGAGGAAACAAAGCCAGGACACAGTTGGTTTGTGCTTGGCCACCACATTTTACACATACAAGTAGTAAGAGTTGCTCACAGTATCCAGTGGTCCCAGGATGACACAATTAAAACAAAGTGAGCAACACTCAAAGCAACAGTGGCTCAAAAATGATTAGTGAGAAGTGTGAACTGGTGCATTGGAGGAGCATTTAACAGAAACACACTTCACAGCTAGGGGAATTCTTGCTTGATTAAACACTTCAGCCACACGAATGGCAATGCTGATAAGGTCCGCCACTTTGGTCCAGACTGAAATATTGGACAGATTGCCGTGAATGTTGGAATAGAAATTCATAGGATTGAGACTACTCATTTTGGCAATCCCCTGACTTTTCCTCTAGCGCCACCATGAGGTTGACGTTTGTGGTCTTGAGTGAAGTGTCTCAACAACTATTGGATGTATTACCATGACATTTGATACAGATATTCCCACTCAGGATTAAATGTAAAAACGTTCACTTTCCATATAGTGCCATAGTCAGGTCAAACTTTCATTTTGTTCAATACTTTGGTTCATGGCCAAATACCTGAAAAACAAATGACATTCGGCCTCTGCTATACCATATGTTTAGTGCTAACTAACAAAGGTTAATATGCTAACACGCTAAACTAAAATGGTGAACATGGTAAACATTACCTATCAAACATCAGTACGTTAGCATTTTCATCGTGAGCGGCTAGCATGACTCTTAATCTTGTTGATACTTGATGCAACACTATAGCTGAAACAATTGACAATTGAATAAATGATTCATCAGATTTTTCAACAACAATTTCATAATTGATTTATTGTTCATAAAGAGTAAAAATGCCAAAAGATTAGCTGATAGCAGCTTCTTAATGTGCTGTTTTTTCCTTTTCGTTGAATATCTTTGGGTTGTGGGATGTTGATTGAACATGTGCAGACGTCACTTTTGGCTGTGGGAAATTGTGACAACCGTTTTTCAATATCTTTGGATGCTAGTGAATAATTGAGGAAATCCATTCGCAAATTAATCGCTAATAAAAAAAATCTTTACTTATAGCCTTATGCAATATGCTGCTCTAATTATACGTAGATGAACAAACCAGCAAAATAAATTAGAACAAGAAGTAGGCCTAGCTTCTCTTCAATACTTGAAATCACCCACAATGCTCTGTGAATCCAATAAGTCAATACTAAACTAATGAGCTCAGCTAACTGCAATCTTGCTTCAAGAGTTATGCTAACCAGTCAGTCATTCGTCTCCTTCTACAAGCAGGCTGTAATATGCTGATGTGATTAAATGCAATAAATCTTATTAGCGGTGAGATGAGGAGAGCGACCAGAGCAGCATACCAGAGGGGAACAGTAATCATAATTGAGATCCAGCATTGCCCAGGTGAGGGCTGTGGGAGAGATTGCTCAACATCCAGGCTACTGAAAGACATATTTTTACTTCCCTCTGATTGGCAAACATTATTCAGCATGTAGCAATTCTGGCAGTGTTTACTGAGAAGTATGTGGACCTGAGAGTGCCAGTGGCAGAGTGGCTCATGATTGGACCAGCACATAATAGTGTTGGCTCATCTCTGCACCTGGACTTTCCCCTGCAGAGGTAAGACTGGGGCGAGTTCTGAATTTGTGATTATGTCAAAGCTCATCCGAATCCTGTGCTTCTGTCTTCTATAGGTATAATTTCCAAAAGTAAACAGCTAAAAATTAAAGATCAGATGTTCTGCACCATGTTGTTTTTGGTGTTATGCAACATATCTATTGTCACTGTGAGAAACAGCACCTGGCATTCAGTGGAGAGGCGGAGACCGGTGAGGGGAGGGAGGTTATAGGGAGATGGGATGTGAAGGTGTAGAGGGGCGCGTCGAGCCTCAGCCAACCTGCTGTTGTTTATCCTTTCCTCTCAGAATTGAAATGCTATCTCTCCTCAACGGTCTAAGGCGAGGAACGGAAAATATCAAGAGGATGAGCAAAGGTGGGCGGCAGCAAAACATGACAGGGTGAAGATGAGAGGAGGATAGAGCACTTAATTGCGCAAGGTTAGTCCGCTTTTTTACCGCGGCTCAGTGAAATCCCCCACTCTACTGGGCAAAAACAAAAGGGCCTAAGTGTCAGCTGCTTGGCGGAAGCAGCAGATTGATTTCAGCCTTCAAATCCAAACATAGAGAGCTCATTCAAGACAGAGAGAGCTAGGCAGGACTCCAGGCTAAAACTTGTACAGAAACAGGAGGAGGAACTTAAGGAATTCAAGGACAACCTGTGTGAGACAATGCATGGGAGTATGTGAAGTGTGCTGTTATACTTAGCCCATGAAAGTCTGAGCTGGTAGCCTTGTCTCGGCATGGGAGGTGGGATTTGTGGCTGCGTGTCAAGTGTTCCCACTGTGATGAACCAGAGTAAAGTGATGTCTGAAGTTTACGCACGGGGTTTCCACGGCTACTGGGAACAGAGGACAATGCTGCCACGGTGACACTTACGATGGCCGCGCCAAACAGAGACGTGTGTTTGAAATTACAGTTGTCTTTGGAGAGGTCAAAGGGGCCCCCATCACCCCCCCCCTCCTCTGACTGGCACTGCCACAGGCTCCCGGCTTAATCCACGGGCCTTTGTACCATCAGAGAGGCCCTATAGTTAGGGATTTACATGGGCTGAATTCACACTGTGGGGTCATTGAAAACGCACCTATAAACAAAGCCGGCGATACAAGAATGCAATCACATCTCGCAGTTGTCAACCTGCTGAGATTATACAAACAGGCTTCGCACTCACTGTTACGAAAGTATCCCATGTAACCCAACGCATGCATACTGAATTCTCACTCAAACACATTCATACACCCAGAGACAAAAACACATCTTATGTTATATCTCACTTGTGGTCCACAGATTAGCTCTCTTCTGGAAAGCAGTTTACTAGAAAGCTCTGTGGCAGACAAGGCGGCTACACAGTACTGGGGCGCTTTTGAAGAATGAAACCTGAGAGGGGGAAGGTGGAGGCATCTACTCTGACACGCACACATAACTGAAAAATGTAGAAAGTGAGCTGTGGAGACGCTGATAGTATCCATCTCAAAGGTGCTCTTTGACTGAAGTGCCTCAATACACATCCAACTTCAAAAGAGCCCTCCTCCACCTCTCCTGGGAAAAGTACAGAGATTTGGTGCATGACAGAGTGGGAAAGTATGCGTAATCTCTTGTGAAGTGATGACTGTTACACAGACATCACATTCGTTCATCACTTCAGGTCTTCAAACACCAACGTGCAGGCTCGGAAAGGATGCTGCATGTTTCTGACTACGTGAGCTTCACAAATGTCTTGCGACTTGTAGCTACACATCAGCAACAACAGCTTTTAACAGGTAAAAGCTTTTGGTTATTTATTGTAATCCCTGGTTCTATGATAACAGTCTGAGATCTTTCGCTATTTCTCCATCGACTTTATGTGAATGTGGACACTGGATTTTTGAGATACCGATACCAACATCGATATTGGAGAGTTAAAAAAGATTATATATCAGTTGATATAGTCTTTTTCACATAACAGCATAACATCAAAAAACAATTTAAATAATGATCCCTTAAATTAGGTTACTTGTTACTTATTAGCCCACATATGTGCCAATGCAGATATATAAGCTGATATCGGCCAATATCAACAGGCGATTTATCAGTTGGGCTCTTGTAGACATTGTGCACAGTAGGCAGGTCACTCTGGGTATAATAGTGTTTAAACATGACGTTAGAGATACAGCAGAGCATGTTTGCTCAGACTGTCCGCCTCACTCCTGCTATGCTGTCACTCAGCAAATTTCTACAAATTAAAAACAGATAAAATTATGAAATCAATTTGCTCCAAACTTGCAGGTATTTACAGGTCATAAACAGTAATTTGACACTTTGTAATTGGAGATGTGTGACACTGATTTAACCCAACAGAGTTTGTGTGTCATCAAACTTAAAATAGCTTTGTGGCAGTGAACCATGAACCAGACTAGGATTGAGTCAGCAGGCCACGTTTTGGTTATCATAACATATGATGAGCTCCAGCACTGAGCTTGTAAACAACTTTGGTTAAAATGAACACATTACAACGATAATTGTGTTAGTTACAGTGGTTGTAACAACAGAGCCCTTCATGCAGGGACAGATGGAGACACATCATCTTTCATTTTATAGTCAAGCTGGTGGGTCGAGAAGACAGAAAGCTTCTCTGTAACTTACAATACACAGCATACTGTAGTTGTACCACAACTGTGTTGGTGATAAAATCTAACTACGTATATTAATTTCGGCATTACAATAATGACATATTTTGTTGTGCCAATTATTTGTAGAAATGCAATACATTTCATCAGTGTGTTTACTGCATCATTTTTTTACTTTCATTTTCACAGATTCAAAAAAAGCTGTAACACAAAAGTTAAAAATCATTCGTAGCATTGAAAGAAATATTCAGCTTCCATTCAAACCCATTCCAAAACCTTAATAGAGTTAAATCACGGTAGATGGCAATGGAAAAGTTCAAAAAGGCATCCATTCACTCGGGCCATGTAAAGAAGTCTCTATAAGTAGTTTCAGTGGCAGAGCAGGAACTGTGCGTCTAAACAACATCTGCCAAATTGTGACGAGCTGGGCGGCATTCAGGAAAACAGGTGACAAGTTTTCTCACGGCATCGGTACACTAAGTAAACAGTTACCTCAGACATAAACTTCCTTGCAACACTGCCTGGCACCGGCCCCAGTCGCTGCCTCCTCCCTTCTCAAAGTGTGGCTTTACCTACTTTGCCCTGTCCATTCAATTTAGACAGCATTTCTGCTCGGTTTAAGAATCTTACAAATTCCATTAGTGGATATAGGATTAAGCATTAAGCTTTTTTAAAGCTGTTGCTCTTAATTAACTAAACAAACACGGCCTTCTATTTCACTTGACGTCTCGAGTGCTGCGGTATGTGCATGAGCTAATGCTAATTATTCTCTAACGAACAGAGCAAACAGGGCTGCTGGCTTGAGCAGGCAGGTTTTGGTCTGTTTTCCATGAGAAAACTCCATAAGCGTGTACACAGAAAGTAACCACATGATCTCAATTACACAGGACACTAATTCAGGGAATGTAATTAATGGTAACAAATGCGTACACTGGGGAAACTATTAGCATTATACAAACAAGCAAACACAGTACACTGTTTACTGTATGGAATTCATATATGCTCAATGAGTTAAACAAAGCTAAATAAAAGTGGTTTTGTATCATTTCCTTGGAGCTGCATCTGAAGCAGGCTTTGCAGTTGTTTTCAAACCCCAGCAGTTGCAAGCTGATCTCAAAAGCTGCATCTGGTGCAATCTTCATCTCTCTATTCCAGCCATGGATTTCATGTATGATCACTCAGCAGTCAAGTTTTGACACGAGCAGTGTTTCAGATGAGGAATGCACCACTGGGGCCTGCACAAATACAAACGGGATTCATGCCATCAGGCCCACTCTGCACACCTAATTAAAAGCAAGGGGATTTTTCCTTGAGTCACAGAGCAACAGGGGAGGTATACGAAGGGAGAGGAGGCTCACCTGATTTCCTTTGTCTGAGAATCACCTACGGCGACAAAATTCCCCTTATTTCACTTATTATTATCATAAGGACCATTCAGAAAGATAATTATTAGCCATGTTGAAATGTCCACTCGCATCAGAAGGATGCAACAAAAATGTAATTTCTGTGGGACAAGTCAGATTATAGAACGCAGCCACAAGAATACAGTACATGAAATGCAGACGAATGTTATGAGCTGAACACAAACCCACAATGCCTGGGCGCCACATGTATCACCAGCATAACCCCGAGCACTAAATATGTACAGCTGTGAATATGTACAGCTCATGCTGTGAAGCAACCACCAACATACAGGAAGAACAAGTGCAATAACAGAAGACCATTGATCACACACATCTCCCAGTGCAACCGTCAGTCTATCTGAGCGGAGTTAACCTAGGCTGTGTTTACATTCCTGAAACTGGATGTGATGCTATCATGTGGCGGGGGGGGGGGGGGGGGGGGGGGGGGTCTGCAGGAAGGAGATGTTTGGAAGGTAAGCTACTATTATCTCACAAACATGCATGTCTGCAAAGCATGCAGAAATGCTCTGCTGAAAACCACTATTTTCACAAAATATGCACTTTTCTTTGCATATTCCAAAGCATGGTGCAAAGAGAAACATAAGTCACAGTGAAGTCACTCTGTCTTTTACCCCTGTGGGCTTTCTGAGATGTTCCTCTGGACTCATTCCAGTTATATTTGCTAAACTGCCCAATGAAAGGAATCAAACATACATTCAAACACGGAGGAGCAGCTGCTCCAGGCCGACACGTCACTCAAAAGCACAGCCCACCCCCCCCACACCTCTCATCTGGGGAAAGTACCTGTGTTTATGCTTTCATTCTGTCTCATAGTGTTTACTGAATTAGAATTCAACCACAGGTGACTCACATGATGGGGCTCAATGACAGCATGTCACATGCCATCAGACTGTGTATTGAAGTATCCTTGATTGATTTGCTTTTGAAATGGCAGCTCTACAGACTTTATTAAACAGAACAAAACATACATAATGACATGTGCAAGGACGGAAACAACTCAAACCTACCACTGATGACTTTCAGGACATGTAGGGTTCAGGCTCACCGCCTCTTCACCAACTTTCTTCCCTAAGAGGAAAGAACAGATAGACAACAGGTAATGATGCTCCACCAAAATGCAAATTCAACACACGCAATTCGCCCCAGACATTCTTGTTGACACGACAAAAGAAGAGAGAGTGGATTAGAAGAGTTAAGGGGTATGTTGACTGAGAAAACACAACAGGATATACATAAATCAAGAAACATCACAGGACGCTGGATTAAAGCAATAAAAACAGAAGTGATATGAAATGCAATCCAAGAAGAGAGCTCAGTTTTAAATCCTTCATTACTCAGTGGAAAGTGTTTCATTCCATCTGCTCTATTAATATCTAAATGAATGTCAAATATGATACCCTGTTGCTTTAAATATCCATGTCTCTAAGGCTTTGACACAGGTGTCTTTGCAGGAAGCACCTGGCCAGCTCTGATTAGAGGCACATTGATGGGGAGGGATTACGGAGAAACAGGTCAATCCAGTCTGAACGTCAGCAGAATCACAAAACAGCCTCTGTTTGAGGGAAATGAGCATTATGGTCTACTGTACAAAGCCTTCAAGGGTAACACAAGACAAGCACGGAAAGTCCTTGTACCCTGCTTTCAAAGAGCCTGTGGGAGATCACTGAGAAAAATGTTTTGTCATCATGAAGTTGACTTTAAGACTGTATGGCGTCCTCTTTGTTGAGTGCATAACTTATTCACAGTATGTGGAATACATTTTCTGTATGGCAATTTCACGCTGATAGTTCAGGGTGCACCAGGGCTCGTTGATTGGTCCGCCGAGTATGAAAATGACGTGAATAAAATACCACGACCATTACAGTCACCAGATCTCAACCCAGTTGAACACCTATGGAGGATTTTGGACCAACGTGTTAAGCCAATGCTCTCCACCACCATGTTCATAAAACCAAATTATACAATCTAAACTTTTATCTTCAAATCTATTTAGTGATGTCTGTGACTGCCTCTGATGCTATATGTCTATTGTTATGTCTGGCTATGTTTAATTTTCTTTCTATCTGCTGTGCTCAGGTCTGTCTTGCAAAAGAGATCTTGGCCTCAATGATCTTACTTGATTAAATAGAGGTGGTATATATAAATGGGGGAATATCTTGTGGAGGAAAGGTGTTCATCCCTCCAACAGAGTTCCACAGACTTGGCAAGGAGCACTGAAGCTGTTCTGGAGACTCATGGTGGCCTGACTCCATGCTAAGACACAGGTTTTGTATGAGATAGCTCCGCCAAAATCCTGGTCACAATCTGTGTCAGAGTGTACGATATAAATTTTGATATTCCTCAACTGATGCACAGTGCTCTTTCCACCACAAGAGTCAGACATTTCACTCAATTACAAGGACATAAATTGGACTAATTAATTCATAACAATGATGTGTAGGTAGGGGGGATATGTAAGTAATGCAATCAGGCTAGTATGACATATTAGCACCAATTCAGACCTTATGAGTGCTTTCCTACAAAAAAGGGATGACTATACAACACTTGCAGTTAGTCCTATCTGCTCCACTGTAAACTGTAACCACAGACAATTTGTGAGTTGCCAAACATCGTTTCTGCTGATTCACTGTGGGCCAACAACTCAAACTAACTGGCTGAGGTCACTGCAGGAACACAGATTTGCCTAGATTTGGGTTTTCCAGATGAGACAATGACATTTGGGGTTTGGCCAGTACAACAGCTGTGGTTATGACATTATAGCACCTCACATCCAGGGCGGGATGTGTGGCAAATGAGGAATAACACAAGGTTTAGTAGATTACCGGTTTCTGCATGGGTCTTCTTCTCCTCCAGGGTGGAGCTGATGTCATGAACATCACAGTAAGCTCGGATTAGCCGCCAAAGAAATGTTGAGTTCTGTCCAAACTACAGAAATACATCAAGTGTTAAGACACACTGTTCTGTATTGAGGACTAACAGCATCTATCCGTTGAATGTATGCAAGGAGTTAACCAACTGAACACACCTCCTCTCGCTGCTGCAAAAGGAGGTTGAGACTTTCCCTTTTGTCAGATTCAGAGCCCTGATGCAAACAGTCGATCCTCTCAAGGAGGACGGACAAGTTATCGGCAGGTTGTTCTTCATCCCTCTGTTCTGCATCGCTTGGCTCTTCTTCCTCAGAGTCAGTTAGTGCAGTCATATACCTGGAAGCATAAAGAAACACAAAAGCACAACGTGTTGGTAAAAGAAAAGGGGTAGCATTAGTTTGCTGTCAGCGTGTGCAATTAAACTTAACTGGTGTGGATTAGAAGGGAATACCTTGGTGGTTCCAATCAGCAGGCCAGACTGTCTCCATCCTGCCATCAGCAAGATGTGCAACTTGGCCTCAGGAAGCATCAATAAACAGTCTTAATGTTGCCAGTTTTACAAGACGATGGCCTGTGTCCCGGTAACTCAATCTAAAAACATCCTCTGCTTGTGAGGTGGAATGAAAACACCTCCGCTGAGGAGTTTTTCAGATCACTCAAAATCCCGTCTTAACGAGCATTTTTACAATCAGAATTCCTGCCAGGTGCTGATTATAAAGGATCAATCTTCACTGCTTGTTTACACACAGAATGGCACAGGGTTTGTTTACATAGGTGGGTCACTTAATTGTTTATAAATACTAGCTGTTAAGAAACTTTTGACGTCTCGACGTGGATACCTGAAGGCTTTTTCAAGAACACAGGGAGACTTGTTTGTCAGGGTGAGGCACGCAACACTCAAATTAGATGTTTTATAGTGCCCTTTCAACCACTGTAAGTATGTGCAAACACCCTAAGCTAACACTTAAGAAGCAGCAGTAAAAACAAAAAAAGCTACATTAATGGTATAGGTAAAAATGAAAGACATAGACAAGGGTGAAAATATGAAAAGCCTCTATTAAGTGTTGGCAGTGCCTGCATGTGCGTCATTGGTGGTTAAGGGAATATTTTGGGCTGCGAGCCATGGTTCTGGGGGGATGTGTCAGAGCGGGCCACAGACAGAAACACGATGGACCCAACAGGTGCCTCGTGCCAGAGGCTGCTTCCTGACTCCACCCCACGACACACACCTTCAACCCAGAGTGCTGTGATTACAGGAGTAATGTGAGGGCATTCTGACCTGCAGAGATTTTCTTCCCTCAAGAAAGGAACTGTAGTAACGCAGAGTAACGCAGCGCGGCTGACAAAGTCAATAACAATAATGAAGCTGCGATGGTGTCAACAAATCAACAACTATCCAATATGATAAATGCTATTGTCTTGGAAAAGGAAAAAAGAACTGGGGGGTGAATATAATGTTGCTTGATGTTGTGCAAATTAGCAACTGTTCGCTAAGTTCACCATATCAACTCAAAAGGTAAATTGCTACATTTATACAGTGCTTCATCCACTCACACACCAACAGCAACAAGCTACCACGCAGGTTCGGTGTCTTGCCCAAGGACACTTCGACATGTGGATAGGATGAGGTTGGAATCAAACCGCCAACCCTGCAATCGGTGGACGACCCGCTTTACCTCCTGAGCCACAGCCGCCCCTCATGAAAGGTGATAATATGTCATTGTCACTAAAACTAAGTAATGTGAGTCTGATGCTTGATTAGCCAGTTAAAATATTTATAGACGTTAAGTGATACAAACACTGTGACCCATAGGATTGTACTTCATTCAAATCCAGTAGCTTAGTAGGAAATGGAGAATCACTAGACAAACTAGACATTACAGTATCTTTAGTTTAATCTCTATCTGTTTATTCCATCATTTTGAGATAGTGTGCCAAAGCCTTTCTACAATCCCCTTCTCTGCACTAACCCCAGAGTAAACCCTAAAACCTGCAGGCAAGGCTCAAACCATTTATTGGCCAATACACCCCAGCTTAAAAGAAATCTGAATGGGTGTGCTTTTGTCTTTACTCTGACTGTTGTGGTCTTCCTTTTCTGTCTGCCCCCACCATATTATAGAGCAAGGCCTTAAAACAAAGCGGCCTGGCTTTTGACTATAGCAAGACAGTCACAATATTGGACTTGTGTCATTCATTCATTCCCTAATTCATTCATCCTTTTGTCCTTGTATTCATTCAGCAGTCCGTTTTCCCTCCCTCCCTGCAGTTATTTACTCAGTGGAGCTGGAGAGACAGGCAGCAGCGTACTGAGCGATCAGCGCATTCCTGTCACGCAATTCCACGGCTCATGAATCACTTGAGTTGAAAGAAAAAGAAGCTAAGGATCTATTTGTATTACTGTGTGTGTTTGTGTAGTGTATATATGTTTGTGCAGGAGCCATTATTATCCTTGCAATGTTACCAGCAGCAGTGCACAGCTCTGAAAGAACAAGTCTAAATATTGTCACTAGCGTTTCAACACTGACTAGGTACATAATATACCAGCAGGCCCTCCTATGACTCACACATGACAAGAAATTATATTATTTTCTGCAGGCAAATTCAGTTTGTAAGGGCAGAAATCCAAAACATTTAATACTTGTTCTTATGTGCAAAAAAAAAACACACCTGTGACCCATTCAGACATTAACTTTGTAGCATTGAAAGGAGTGGTTAAAGTATTTGTTAGTTAATCGGCAGACAATCTGAAAAATTTGATCATCGATTAATCATCAGTAAATAAAAATACCACCAGAGTTGCCAATTACGGTTTCACAAATGTGAGCAGTTGCTTGATTTTCTCTTTTTAATATCACTGTGAATCTAAAGAATTGTTTTCACTGCAGACCAAACAAAATAAGAAATTTGGAGTAGGGCTGCAACTAACAACTATTTTCATCATCGATTAATTAGTCAGTTATTTTTTAAATGTATTGATTGATTGTTTAATCAATATCAAGTCAGTAAAATGTGAGAGAATTGTGAACAATAGGGTTAGGGCCAGCCTTTTGACACTCGCAAAGTTAAAGACTAGAAAGATTTAACCTTCATTTTCAACAGGCTGTGTGCTCACTGGAGGAGATCAGCCATTCAGTACATGGACCCCAAGGGGCAGTGAAGGGATCTCTTAATAGAGCTTAGCAATGGTAGTCTCCATGGTTACACCGTTCAAAACAAACCAGAGTTACCATCCCAACATCACCAGGCCTTAGAACATGCAGCCCAGTTTATTCAGTCTGTGTAGCTGTGGTGACAGGACCAATGAAAGCCTGCTGCTCTACAACAATGGCTGACTGACTGGAGAGAGTCCAGTTATTTATTCTCTATCCCCCCCAAAGGCTGGGCAGGGATTGACTCTTTAGACGTTAACCCCACTTTCCCACAGATCAGCTGCTGAACCACCTAGCTGACAACATCACTGGGTTCCTAACTATGCCACCCTTTGTTGTGCTAAGTAATACAGGCGGAAAAAAAGACGTGGGTGAAAAATAATTCAATCATTCATTTGTCACAGACACACGATGACACGACAAGTCATGATGAATGCGATAATTCATCACTAGTTTTCGTTCTACAGGTCAACTATAAATAGCTCTTCTGTTAAGATGTTGTAACGCTTTGATCTTAAAATAGCAGGAGGAAGAAACAAATTTGGAAACTGGGCTTGTACACAACCAATAAAAATGTTTGGCTTGTAATTTTGCCAAAAAGGTAAACAAACAAGAAATACATCTTAACAGGAGGTGGGACGACACCTCCCTTACAGAGGATGAAACTTAAGAGTAATGAGCAAGATACATTAAAGTAATATGAAAAGAAAAAGAGCCATGGTTGATGAGAGTGACTTAAAGAAAAATGCACTCCGCTAATAATGGCAATAACAGATATGCCAATGAAACATTTTTGCACTCAAGGTTGTAGGATCATAGAAAAGTCAGCATTGGCCATTAAAGCAAACATGAATAGGAGATGTGGGTGGTCAGAGTGAAACTCGACGATATACTGGAGGTCGGAGCTGAACGCGTCTGCTCTGTGTGTGCTGTATACATTGTACGCAATTCAATAAATGTGTTTGTTTGGCTAAAAGCCTTTCATTGAAGTATGAACCTGAGGATATAGATGTGAATGTCTTGGATACGGACAGCTGCGGAGCAACAAGTACCATGACGTCACAGGGAAGTTAGGCTAAAGCTTTTAATCACAAAGCAGACAATGAGCTCCCTTTTCTCTTTCTAAACATTTCTCTGCGTGTTGATCAGGCTTGCCCGTCTCTAAACAAAACCCTTGCTTAAATCTGCTTAAATCAACAACTATCCAATATCATAAATGCTATTTTTTTGGAAAAGGAAAAAAGAAGCTGTAATGTCCTTGAGCTACAGAGACGTGATGTGAATAAACTCAGTGGGAACTGTTCAGGGTATTACAAGTTCCTACAAAACACTTTTAAATGAGGCCTCTGACAGCTTGGCACACAGAGGGTGATTGATGGGTCTCCTTACCTGCAGAGAGGTAGCTCTGAGGAAGCCGTTGTGACACATGAGGAGTGAATGGAATAAACAGCTGGAACTTTCAACCTTTCAGTGGCGGGGGCGACAGTTTTTTGATCGACACAACCCGGCTCCATAATTTTGACATTGTGTCACACTAATTGTTCTGTTATTTATGAACATTTCTGCAGAGGTAATATGCATCATTACACAGACTCAGGTTGGAGACAATTTGGCAACGCTGGTCACACTTGAAATACCTATGTAAACATACAGGACAAAGATTTCCTCCATCAACTGAAATTATGGAACTTGAAAAAAACTTCCATTAAACCATTAAACTTGCAAAAGCATACAGCTCCAGAGGGGAATAAACACAAGCCTTTGCCTATTCATGATGTGCGTCTATCATGTTCTGCAGCAGGGCTTGCTGTTGAATTTGTTGAAGGCCCTGTTCACACTTGCGTGATGCCCCCTGTTGGTTATCTGCTGCCAAACTAAAGCCATTATTTACATAAGTTACACAAGTAAACAATACAATTGAAGATATGTATTCCTCTTATTTATTAAATCTGTTGCTGTACTGACAGTATGCAACACCTGAACATGGCTTCTTCTGGTTTTTGAGGCAGCAAAATGTTGAACTGAAACGTACATTTTGCACCAAGCAATAAACGCACTAATCTCGCTAATCTTAAATGTATTCTTAAGGCTTTAGATTTCAACAAACATGCAAACTATTACCCAACCCTTAGCATCCCGGCTCTTATGGGGATATTGTGTGGAGATATTGTGCTCCAAACGCTTCCAAGCCAGCCGAAACAGACACCAAGAGCCCTTTAAATGGATGTGAGGATTAGGGGTGTATAGTAACTGGCTCCTCTGGGGGAATGCTACACATTCCCTAAGGGGCTGAAATTTCTTCACTGCACCATTCCCACTAACCCCCACACCCTCTGCTCATACAAATAACAGAGCGGCAGTAAAGGCTCTTTAATTATGGGAGGTGTGTGCGTGATGTGATTTCTTTTAAGGCATAATAACCCGGGCTGTAATTAAGAGCATTTGATGCGGCCGACGCCTGTCACTCAAAACCTGTGAACCACATCTGCTAGAGGGCAGTCTTACGCTTCTACCTGCTCCTCTAGCCAATGAGGAGGGCGATGGTAACATAAATAGAGGTAGGTCGACCTGAAATGTTTATCCATCATGAAAGTAGACTCATATGATATGATGTTATTACCCATCTGTGAGCTGTCTTACTTCCAATGCCAATAAACGCATGTGACCTGAAATACTTTTAGGGTTACATCAGTTCTTTTCCCACATTTTGCCAAGTAAATAATACTGAAAAAAGTTAGTAATTCATCTTTTTCAAACAACGTTTGTGGACACATGAATCTGGTTGCATCTGAGTTATATCAAGTTTCTTGAACATTGTATAACCACTGACGTTGGTTTCTTTCCTGGTAAAAACATAAACAAACGATGCGACTCTTAGAGGTCACAGAGCATAAAACACAACACTGATTAATTATCCAGGGTGCACTGGATGTTTAGTTGGCCGGCATGTTGCTCTGAGGCAATTGATAAATCATTGCGAGGACAGTAACAGAGATGGGGAGGAGCCGTACAGCTCTGATCTAAGGCTTACTGCACAACTAAAAAACTGTGCGGTTAAGATGTGAAAGCAGCTGCACTCACTGTTATGATATCTTCTTGCCACTTCACATACTTTCGACACAAATGAAGAACAGGGCAATCCAGGTCAAGTACCCAGGCAACAGACAAAAAGTCCATCCAAGTCCATACAAAGATCTCCAAGTGCTACAATATCCAAACTCGGCGTTCTCTGATTTGATACAATTTCTGAATGCCGTGTTTAAAATATATTCAGTCATGTCCAAGAAAAACTAAAGTCTGCCTGACTGTTGAAAACATTAAAGCCTTGGCTTAATCATCATCATTTAACAGTTGTTTTTATGAGATGAGATTTTAAAATGATAGTCCATTCAAAAGAAACACATCTGTTGTTTATGTTGTCTAAGGCTGGCGTGAGTTCAAGGCGCTTGGCTGAGGATGGAGGTGGATGACTGGGCATGTGGTACTTGATTAGTCTGCTGTTCCCTGCAGCACCTGAGGCAAATGTACATACTGTCATCTGAACTATAATTTAGCACATAAAATGAGTGAGGTTAACTGGTAAGTAGGAGGGTCACAGGAGTTTTGAGTCGCACGCTGATCAACATATGAGGTTGTTAAAGTGGAAATAAAAATCAAACTGAAATCAAATTACAGTGTGCCACCTGTTGAGATCTATGTTGTTTATCTATCTGGTGTTTATCTCCTGGAATTATTTACATTGGGAAATGACTAGAGCCTCGTGAAATTTTGTGGCTGAAGCTGATATTGATAATTCACAGAAAAAAGATTATTCCAATATCAATATAAATGCAAATGATGTTTGTGATCAGATGAATGCAACAAAGATATATACCAGAGGCAGGTATTTACAGCTATTTTAAAACCCTTTACACCAACATATGCTCAGCTGTTACACTGTACCAACTGAGGAGCAGCAGCTAAGTGTTGTCAACAGTGGAGTCTGCTGGACAGACTATGTAATGATGACACCGACGCTACACTATTACAAGCACTGTTTCTGCACGATGACCTGAAAAGTTGTATCTATTTAATATCAGCATCCATTATGTCAATATAACATGTGATAAGCCGGACTCTAAACTTGATTAAAGTAAAAATGTTCAGCATGTGAAATGGTGCATTTCCTGAGTGGCCACACTTTGATCTAACATCTTACCGATCTAAGTTCAAAGCTAAAGCACCACATACTCCGTTTTCATCCGGTAAAATGAGCCTTTGTAGAGAAAGAAAGAACTTTCACTGACTGACACGCTATCATGCAAGATCCTTTCACTGACTGGATTTCACACACCCGTAGTTACGTACAGTACTTATTTCCCCCTGATGTTCACAGCTGGGTATGAAGTAATCAGTCATTAGAGAAACGTCCTACTTTAATATTCATAAAAAAATACAACTCTTTTGTTTATATTATTGCACCGCAAATCCACTTCTGTGATAACCTTATTCTGTATCGTGTTAGTCACTAAGGGAGAATAGAGCAATGCACTCGACCATGTATCCTTACTACATAAATGTGTAAAAACAAATGAATTCCATAGTCCTGTGATAGGCAGCCACTGCAGTTATATACAGCCTACTGATACTGTACCAGTCCCCCAGAACAGCACTAGATTGTGCTGCAATTCTGGCATGGCGGTAGGCAAGATAGAACTCAAGTCATCACAAACAACCTTTTTTGTCAAAGATGCTCTGTATACATAGTAAAATAAATAGTAAATAGTAGCAGGAGATGTGAAATGTTGCTCAAACACGTATATGGCACATTGAAATAACAGTAGCATATTTTAAAAATATATATTCACGTATGTAACAGTGTATAATTAGAGGACAAACACATTGCAAGTGTGATGAAGATACTGCACTTTGAGCACAAGCTGATCTGGCAAATTAATAATTGTCATGGGAGCAACGATCCAACATACTGGCTGACTGGCTGACGGATCAAAGGTGGTCTGCCAGGTCAAATTTATATTTGGTTAACAAGTTAGCCAGGGACAGTGTGTGTGTTTCACTGTGAAGGGGTGAGGAAAAAGGGGGTAGCAGTATGACATTTTTGTAGCTTGCTCAGATGGAGGAAACTTAGGAAAACACAACAGTACTCACCCTCCCTCACTCTCTGCTTCCTCTGAGCTCCGACCCTCAGCTCTGGCCCCAGTGAGGGTGCCTGCAGCCCTTTTCCTTCGTGTTGGCGTGGTCCTGTGGAGAGGGCTGGCTCGACGCGCCCCCTCACGTCCCCTCAGCTCCTCCCTGACTTGGTCCTGCAATACTGGCAGAGCGTTCTTCAACGACTTCATCTCATCCTTCAGCTCGGACACACACTGGATCAGTGCTTCAAGGCGCTGCAGCACCTCAACCTGACCCCTGGGCAGACCTGGCCCATCCACCAACATCACGCCAGTCCCCTGTTCATTAGCACGGTTGAGGTAGAACCCCGGACACGAGGCTCTTCGTCTTGACCTAAAGCCCTGGTAACACACCACAGCCAAACTGATGCCAGCCACTCCAGCCAACGCTCCCAGAACCAGCACCTTGCTGTCACCCTGGGCCATCCTGCAGGCCTGCAGAGAACGGACAGAAATAACAAGTTTTGAGTTACTCTCATAAACATGCTGCTGATTAAATATGAAAAATGTGGGGCTACAGCTAACAAGTATTTATATCATTTATTACTCTGTAGCTTATTTTGGCGATTGATCAAAAAATCACTACTACAAAAATGTGAGAAACCATCAGTATCAACTGTTCATCAGTTATGGGTTCAGGTTGATGAATATTAATATTCGATTCAAAGGTCTTTATTGGCCTTATTTCAAAAACAATGTTGCCAAAGCGTCAAAATACAATTAATATTGGACAGTCCATTTACCAGAGGAGTGGACACCTTTTAGGTTTTATTATGTCTTGACAAAAACAGCTGGCAAAAAGATCTTTGTCAGAAAAGTGACCTTCCACTTTTGGCACAGGTGATACTTATGATCTGCAATGAATATCTCAATGGCTGACTGGAGCAGTGTACGCCAGTGGGTACCTTACAGTTACAGACTCCACTGTTTTCAAACGCAAACTACTACCTGCAGAAAACGCTAATTGTAAAGAGTCTGTTAATCCATTGTGAAGCACAAGGACACAACAAGGAAACATCTCTTATCTATGTTTGGACACCATGCTCCCTGTGTGTGTCCTCGAGATGTGCCTCCAGCCATTTGAACATCCTGCATCGACACACAAACATATTTAGATACAGCAGGAAATACTGGTAGGCTTTTTAACGTTTTCCCTAAAAGCTGTGTGTACAGTGGCCATACCCTTCAACTCAACATTTCACTTCCGCCCTGCTTCGGGGTTGGAGTCCCTGTTGCTTAAGCAAACGTTATGGTGAAGGGAAACTAGTGTAATAAACGATTGATAACACAGCGAGGGTCTGTCTGGAAACAACACAGAGTTTACTAGGGTCCACGTTAAGGATGTCTGGCCAGCTAGCTCAGATAATTGGATCAACGTACTAATCACTCAGCCAACAGTCAAGAGAGTAACAGCAGCTCTACAAAGCCTGAACACAGTGAGAAATTCAATGTCTGTCGGGGTCTCAAGCATGCGTCATCTGTATTCATTAAATATTTTCATTATTACGATGAATTATGTCAATTAGGTGTCAATGACAAAGTCCTGCTGCCAGCTAGCTAAAAGTCGCCAGTGCTAACAATCGAAACAAAGTTACTCGCTCAGGTTAAACGGTTAGAAGGCGTTACATTGTTCACATTCAACAATACGGTATCACAACAACCCGCTACATGAACGTGTTCTTTCTAAATTCACACAAAATAGACAATATTAGCTACCTTACTGTACAGGTAAGCAGGGAGGCACTTCTGTTGGCTTGACAGCTCGCTGGTGTAACCTTCAAAACATTCCGTGCGGGCGAAAGAGCCCAAACGAAACGTTCCGGGCTTCGTGCGCGTCAACCTCGCAATGAAAATTATTTGTAAATTTGGCGCAAACAAATCCCCAGCCGAGATCAGTTTATCGTTAAAATCCAAATCTTTGACCTCGGTTGATCCTGTTTTGACCTCCAACCTTTGAAACTCACGTCAGCACCGCTGCCTCTGTGTGAAGTTTGTTTCCACTGGCACCCTTTTTTGATCTTTTGCATCAGACTTGTATTGCCTGAGAAGAGTTCTCATTTCATCAACCTTATCAGCACACACGTGAGTGAATAATCAGTGAGCAAAGTTCACAACAGCTACAACGGCTACAACAGTGCAATGTGTTGCCCCGATACCTCCTTCTGTCTATAATGAATATCAATATATCATGATCTTGGATATTACAAACTATTAATTTGTATTTTTTTTTTTTATAATTTTGTGCCCATAATCATTGTCCTGTAATGAGAAGCTCAAACAAAGACCTACCTCTGTGGTTCCCTCCTCTGACAAGTGTGTCCCTGCAGTGAGTTGGGAAAGAATGTGCACCAGGATTTAAAAAGTTACTAAACGCATGTATTATCACATCAACCTTGGACCTGCTGTCAGTGAACATGGCGCTGTCCTTACTGGGTTGTATTCAAGTGTTACAAGTGGCAAATTCTGTGGAGGAGAGTTAGAATGTTTAACTTGTGATTTACTTCACGTTTCCCATATTATACATCCATATAACTTGGACTTAAGATGCAATTTTTTTGTCTATATTTGTGTTTTTTGTAACAGATATTTTTAGCAGTTGTTACATTTTTGCATCTGCACATAGAGACAAATTCACGATTAACGTTTTGGGAAATCTGACAAAGAAACAAACAAAAACATAAACCTCGATGACCTTAAGAGTTAGTTCATTACATAAATGGTCTCTTTCTGGGATGATCGTGTTTATCTGACTTTCTTTCAGCCTATAGAGAGGTAGAAAGCCATACTTTCTTGGAAACAGAGGTAACAGGGAGTTCCCTTGCATAATACGATGTGAGGATCGCTACGTGCAGTTTCTTCCCTGCTCTCTGAGCACAGTATTGTTCCTCAGCCCACAGCCTGCATTCTGCCTGCACAGGGAACAAAAAGCCCACCTGAAACCCGGAGGCATGGCAGTGCGAAAAAACAGCCTGGCCAGCGGTCCTGGGTTGGCCCCGCAGACAGCAGATATGGTGATAAGGGAGACGCATCCAGCCATGGCCTTGCTCCCATTGGGTCAAAGCCAGCAGATAAGTAGACATTGTCAACACTGTCGTTTTATCCACCCACCACACATCTGCCCGAGCTCTCATACCACAGGGGGAGAAATGAAAGCAGCCTCAGATTTGCCTTTGTGCACAGAAATAAGCCCTTTACAGTTGTCAAACAATACATGGGAGAAGAATCAGGGTGAAATAAGGCATCACTATCAGGACTCCACTGACAGACCACAGTCAGTGTGAAGCCCAATTGTTCCCTGTCAGTATTGTGGGAGTGTTCTACTCCTGTGCATGAGACACAATGTGACCAAAACTAACTTCTGTATCAGTTGCGTGCCGTGTTTACAGATAGTTCAAAGATTCATTCAGCCATAAAGATGTGGCAAGTGTTGTGGAACAGACGGCACAATATCACTCAGCTATAGCGCTGCTGAGGAATTGGGGAAGACCAACTCATAGGCCTACACTTGCCTTACTGATATCTATCTGAGCTGCAAGCACTCAGTGTTCTTATCACTAGGCCTACCAAGAGACTCAGCTAGCGACTGTATTAAGGTGAAAACTGTAACATAAATCAACGTAAAGCTGTGAAAAGGCCCTTGACAGCAACAGTTATTACTGAAAAACTTTGACTGGTGGTGCTTTGCCTTGACCCTTTAAAATGGTGATTAATAATTCAAAATGGTTTATTTATATGTTCAGGTCTGGCTACAGAGAGAAGTGCTCAGTCTCCTGAATGTGTACCAGAAAGGAGAAAGTGATCTAATGAACAAAAATTCAGGAGATGCTGGTGTCAAAAAACGAGGCTCACAGAAATCGCATCTAGGAACCAGTTTTACTGTGTGGGTCTGTTGGTGGAATCGCAACGAATAACCCTGAAACTAACTTGCTGGCAGGTTAATTTGACCTTAACTCCTGGTCCCAGGTTGGTTTTTTCAGGCTTCAACTCTCAACTGCGGAGCTCAACCAGTGTTACCAGCGTCTGACCAAACTGAAACTACTATGACTATGGCCATAAAATGGAGTTTAGGAATATTTTATCCCAGTTTTATATACTATAGTCTACCTTAGTGGCTCCCAAACCTTTCCTGTAATGCCAACCTGGAAGCTACACTTCCCACCACCCACGCGCACATTGATTGTGTTTTTATCAACTGGTAACAATGCTGGGGAAACTGGTAATAAAAGCAGCCAAGTAGAATTTGACTTAAATATTATTAAAGGACATGAACAGCATGTTCCTGCATGTTTATGTTGTGAGCAATGTTCTTTCTGTATCGTTGCCAAATGATTCATAGGCCTTTTTGACTTGCCATAGCAGGAAAATCCCACGTGGAACCAATAACATCAATGATGGGTCCCTTCCAGACATTGTTTTTTATTAGTTACAACTGTGCTTGACAAGTCAAAATGTATGCTGTGTAAAAGGTCTATTCAACTTTAGTTTCACTCCACATTTTCCCTCTTCCCCCAGTCCAAGTTGGCTTTGTGGAGCGCCTTAAAGGATTGTAATAATAGCCTGCTCTCTCAGTGCACCTCTGCTGCAGCTCAAGTATCAACAGAGGCGGTGTGTTACCATTGTTAATTCATTGTTAATTCAGGCTATCTTGAGACAAGTCAAGTTTCCACCGTTTATTGTCGTTTTTCTCACCTAAGAAGTGGATCATGAGAATACAGCTCATTAGCATGTAGACAATGTGCTCTCTCTGTAAAACACACACACTCACTCACACACACACAGATACACATCCACCTCACCTTCCTTATTAAAATCCTGTTTCCCCTGTCTGACAGCCACTGCACCCTGGTGTGGCAGACAAAAATAAATATTCTGTATATCCTGAAACAAGAGTGGTTACAAGAACCATAGAATTATTCCCACACACACATATATATATAGTCATATTACAACATGCTAATGTTTGCAGCTCAGACTTTCAACATTTTCTTCTTTGAGCTGGAACACATTTGTGTCTGTATAATGAGATGTTAGATTACTTGCCACTGAGGACATGGTCCTGCACCGTAACGTGTGCAAGCACGGCGTTAGAGCAATACTGCAATGATTTCTTTTTTTGCCAAAGCATTATGAAAATACTTGCTGGATCAGTACCAGGAAGTGCCTATAAAATCAGTGTCAGCTCGTTACATCACTTACAGTAACAGTGACTTGGGTGCTTCAGCCACACGCGTCCAACTCATACTGTTTGTCAGGTTGTTGTTCTAAGGCCTCTGGTAATCATGAATTTGCATCTCGAAAACCAGAGAAGTTTTCTTTCAAGTTCATATTGATGAGACTTGTTTTGCTGTAAATGTCCTGACATTGGTTTTCCAATCAGTAATTTTGTAAACAATAAAATCATTATCACGATTTTTATAATGAATTATCAGCATTATATAATTCATGCATGTTCGTGCAGTTTTTACACTACGAAGTGGACACACTGTATACTGTACATATAAAATGTGAAGAAATGAAAATAAAACAAGGTAACAATGTGAGCAAACCATAAGACATAAAAGCTTGAAGAAACAGTTCCCTTATGAACCAGTTTTCAGTGGCATTTTGGTAAAACACTTACAGCAGCTAAAAGTGTGAGAGTGATTGAGGTTATGTCAAAATGTTATTACTCTAACAACTGATGAATGCTTGGAAAGTCTCAGGCAGGCAGATTGCATCAGAGACCTCTCTGTGACTTTTGCCTTTGTGGTCCGATGATTTCTTCCTTCCTTTCCGTCCTCCTCTCTGCAGTGACTCGGGGACACAATCAGTCGTGCCATCAGACATCGTGCATTCCTCCGAGAGCAGATACACATCGCTTCACACATCACCAACAAATGTGGCAGATTGAAAGTTTGAGAGAGAGTTTTTGTGTTTTCCCTAAAAGATGGAATAGTTGGTAGGAACACATGGTTCCCTAACAAAACATTCAAAAATAACACCAACACATTCCCGGCCTTGAACTTTGATCAGCCTTCCCGGTCCTCCCCCCCTACTGAGTAAACACACAAACTCTTTTTTTCTTCAAAGTTATATGCTTTACCCACAAAATCTTGTCTGAACAATAAACTGTCAGTATTTAAAGTTCTCTTGTACATGTAATACATGTGAATAAATGTGACCTTTCATGAAAATTTTAATTATTAATGTAGTAAGTCACTGCTCGACTGTGTGATGAAATACACACTTTTTAGTTGCAGGCAGAACATGGCCAGCAGGTGGCGCCTAAAGAATTAGTATTGTGATCCTCTTGAGGGGATGAGGTGCGGGTGAGGAGCACAGGTAGGGCTTCTGACAGGATACAGGAGACATTACAAGCAGACATGGCGCTCATCGTCATCCTCAGCACATTCTGTACTGTGCGATAGACCAAATGAGCTTCATCACTAGTCTGCCTCGACCGAGACACAACAGCTCTTTGTGGCTTCAGGGTGGAATAAGCCAAAGATCAAGATAATCTGCTCTTAAACGCAGCCTGCGCTTTCAGTCGACAGCCCCAGACACATTACCCAGCCTGCATCTGTGTATGTGAAGGTGAGGATGGCCTGAGTCACGTCTGTGTGGGTAGTTACATTATGTCTGCTCTCCTCAGGTAGACCGGAACATGATGATTAGATATTACCAAATGCCTTTTTTTTTGTTTTTTGTAAAATCTATTTTGAAACAAATAGAAACTGTAATATATATATATATATATATATATATATATATTGTTAGCAAGCTGACATTTGCTCTAAACACAAAGTACAATTGAAGCTGATGGGTATGATGATGAAATTAGTTTTGGAAGTATTTACAATTGAGATATTTTCAGTGTGGAACAAAATGGTGGAAACTGAGGCCAGCTGACCGACAGAGCAACATTGTCATCCATAGAGCCTCGCCGCTAACGTGGCTGCTGAAGGTCTTAGTCTAGGTGTTTCCAGAAACTGTTACACCCTATAGCCAAGATGAATAAAAATAAAACACAGCGAGAAACAAGTAACTCAGTGTTTGAAGTAGCCCCAGGAGACATCCATCAGCTTCAAAGAGCAGCTGAATTGGTTGGTTCTATCTTCATTTTCTTTTGATCAATGTTTAATGATTTCTCAAAGGGGGAACAGTGAGCGTATGGCATATAAAAAAGAATGCACTAGTATGGGGTTAAATACCACTAAGAGTGTGTACAGCCATCCCTTCTCACAAGTGCCATCACAGAACTCCACACTATGAATGCTGTCTATCACCAGTCAGTTGTGAAAAATATCTTTTCCGTCCTGATGGGAAACGCAGGTGACGTTCAGAAGGTAATGCACTGTGGAATTGGCTGTGAGCTGAGCTGATTACCCTCTTCAGAACAGACTAAGGTGAAGTCATCATCACGAGGCAAACTGCAGAGGGGTTGTGTCACCAAGTTACAGAAAGTTCTGCAGGAGGTCGAGGCGATGGTTTATCATCCGTGACACAATGAGCTGCTCCAGCAGCCGGCACAGGCCTGTATTGTCTGAGGCCAGTGAGGCCTTACGGGAGAAATGAGTAAATCTCTGTGTTATTTCTAAAACGTGAGATAGTAAAAAGTTGCTGGAAGAACACATGGGGCTATTTTGTAGTTATGAGGGTTACATCCTCGTTCAGAAATGGCTATATTAAAATGTCATGACAAGAATCAATAAATCCATTGATTGTTAAAGCTTTATACTTGCAACGTCATGTGCAGTAATGTCTGAGATGTTCCACATAACAATCAATAAATCCATTGATCCATCTCAGACATTACTGCACATGGCGTTGCAAGTATAAAGCTTTATTCTCCCAGCTAAACCTTGTTATAACACTATATACGTCGGGTATCACTGAGCGAGGACACTGAATGATTTGAACTTCAGTCATGTAATGCTCCATCAGTAAACACGACGCGCTGACGTCCAGCAACGTGTGATGCTTTATAACAAAATGAGGAGAGAAAAGGCAGAGCTAGAGCAGCTAGATGGGTCTACAGCCCCACCAACGACGTTTCACATAAAAAAAGAAAAAGAAAAATGGAGGCAGGCAGAGAGAGAGAGGGAGACGTAGAAGTTGCGGAGGGAGACCACCTCTGACGGCCTACAGCAGCTCCTCTGATGCTTCTCACTCTTGGCAGGGCTGCTAGCGGTGTCAGCCGCCCGGCAGCCAGAGGAAGGACTGAAAAAGTTCCCCACGCAAAAATTCCACAACCAGCAAAGCTCCATTCAGAGCTGGCGTGAGCAGGACTCCTGACTGGAATATTCTGCCACCGTGTTGCTTGTTTATCAAGATCTGAGCTGTGTAGCTTCTCCGTTATTCTGCTTCTTTTTTTCTGACATTGACTGTTATCTATTTCTGCATCTGCCTGCCTTCTGTCTGCAATTCGGTCCCACTGGAGCGCTGAATATCATCATTCTTGTTTTACTTTTGTTTCGTAACCGACTGAAAAATCAGAAGAAGTGGGCATATGATGGCATATGTCCCTGTCTAGCCATGTTTATTCATGTGTATATTACAAATTCCACAGCAAGAGGAAAGTCTCTGGCGCTGCCAGTGGATGCAAGTTTTGACTTGGTGATTTTGGTTGCAGTGGCAGGTAGAATTACAGGTCACATGACTTGTTTTTAATCAATCATTATTAAGGAGACTGCTGTAAAACAATGAATACATTTTCAAATACTCTGACATTCGTTATCAGAATTTGAGCCATTAGGTCCAATAAAACTCTCATAATACATCCATGGTGCTCACTTACTGCAGTTTAGGGTACACTCTTGGTAACTCATTAATAATAATAATAATAATATCTGACTTCCTCATTCCCAGTGGGTGGGAAAGTGACCACACCATGTAACAGAATTTCAGTTATGTTATCAGCCTGATTGTTCAACATCTTCACTGTGGAGGAATTTAAATAACAATCTTATGTAATGTAGCTTTAACTTGGGCGGTGCTTCCTTAAAGGATCATTCTGGATTATTACAACTCGGGTTTTATTTAGGTTTAGCCGTCATTCCTTTCAGTTATAATAACATTGCTCACCAAGTTGATTTGTGAGATCTTGGAATGCAGTTACATTGCTAAAAGGAAATCCAACAGTGCAAGAAACACAAGTAGTGAGATGATCATCCAGGTTTTAAACCAACCATCAGGTTAGCCAAGGGCAAACTGAAAGATACTTATCCAAACTGTCCATTGTTAACATCAATCACAGTTTAAGGACAGACCTTCTGGTTCAGCTTGGACCTACCGGACATTCCAAGTATGATCACTTTTGATTATATCTCTAAATGACGTGGGTTAGATATAGTAACCTGGCTAAACACTTGGCTTGTTTACAACCTGTCTGATCATCTGACTGCTCATGTTTCATGCCTTTGTTGTAGCAACGTCACCATCTTTCCTGACCTCAACACTCACTTGTGAGTGAGTATAATGTTGTAACTGATAGCAAAAATAAGAATAAGACGTTATAATGAACCAGATTTTATCCTTTAAACACAAGTTCTGGTGACGCTCTGGCCAACATTGTAAACGGCAGCCGGATGACTTTGTTTTGGCGATGCCGCAGTCCCATAAATCAGCTCAGAAACCATATGATGGCAAGACATAATAAAAAAAAAAACAAGACAAACAGTAAACAATGCATCCCCTCCCCTCCTCGCCTGAAGCTTCAATTTCTCATGTTTTTCTCTCGCAGGCTTTATTTGTGCGGTTGCTGAGTGAAAGCCACCACAGTGGCAGAGAGGCCCAGAATAGCCGAGGGCGGGGAAGGCCAGCGGGACTTACATGTGGGCTGCTGAGCTGTGCGCTCTGTAGTGTCTCTCAACCATCCGTTGGCCTGTGGAATGGAGGCCGCTTCCTCGTGCATGCCGGTGGTCAGAGCCGGGCCTACACACCCTCAACTATTTCTGTCCTCTTCTCTTGCTCTTTTTCATTTTCTCTCCCTCTTTCTCTCCTTCCTTCTCTCCCTTTTTCACATACAGCTGCCTTTTAGAGTGCAAATAAAATAGAATAAAGTTAGAATAAAATATTCAGAAAGTGGAAGCATAAAGGAAGATGAAAGGTGGGACTGAAATTGAGTTTGAAAGGCAAAATATCTAGATTCACTTTGCCTTCTCCCCTAATGTCCACCTGATCCACCAAATATTAAATATCTATATAATAAATATGAATATAATTCTACTCCTCTATTCCCACTGTTCTTATCTATAATTTATCACGAGCTAAATCACTTTTAGGTAAATGTATTTGGCTTTTTTTATTTTTGGCCGGTTGGCTGTAATATAATACTGGTGACACAAGAATATCTATTTTTTTCCCTCGTCGTAAACTGCTCCGGGGAAGGAAATGCTTAAATGTTAATGGAAGAAATAAGATAATGCAATGAGTTAAATGCATGATGCTATTTCTGGATTTTAAAAAAAATGCAAGCAGTACAGGAAAAAGGATAAACACACCCCATGGAGTTGTTAATCACAGCACCAGTCATCATGAGCGAAATGCACTTTTAACGATAACACCAACATTCCTGGGGCGTTACTGTTGCTGATCACACAATAATGTGGAGCTAATTGAGTCTAATTCAATGACTAATGATGGTTAAGCTACCTCGGGGCCGGGCAGTATAATCTGAAAGAAATGCGAAACATTCTTTTTGTTGGGCGTCCGAATGTGTCGGCGAACTGCACCGCTGGGAAATATAAATTCAAAACAATGTAATGACAGGCTGCTGGGGAATTCTGCAGCCGTACACAGAGTGGTATTGTTTCAGGGAGGCCTTAAGTTAACCTTTGTGAGTCTCCAGCTTTCTTTGCGGACGTAAATGTGCAGCATTCAGCAACACAAAGGACCATACGCGTGAAATATTGCCTGTTTGTCCGGATGCATTCCAGGCACCTGGTGAAGCACAAACACACAGACGCTGACTGTAGAAGAATGCATCCACTGAACACTGTATAAAACTTCAACCGCTGCCGTATCTCCCACTCAAATACTCCCTCAATCTCCCTCTTTCTCTCCCACACTCACACTTACTGCACTTTAGCGGCCTGGACACATGCCAGTTGGGCCTACTGTTTTTCTCTACCGTGCATTACGTACATGACACGCTATAGAGGCCCACTCTTTAAGGTTTAGTGACCTAAATTGCCAACACTGTCAAACCCAACACATTTCAACTTAGAGATGTAAAGAAATCCCCTTGCCGTCCATCCCTTATAATGCACCCCAGTCTTGTCTTTGCATCTCAGCTCAGACACGTCTGTCTGTACCAGCGGCTGAAGGCTCTGATTGACGGCTAGCCTTGGCTCCAGAAAGTGAGAGATAAGCAGGCCCAGATGGGGCAGGTCGGATGTGTGGCTGCCCACATGATTTAGCCCCGAGTCTGGGACAGTGGAGGGGACCAGTGCGGGGCTAGCGCCCCCACCCCCACCCCATGTCAAATACATACCACATGGGTGAGGTGTAGATCACCATTTGATCTGCCCCATGGGGGAATCAAGACATCCAGACGGGGCTGGTGTGTTTCTCTGTTCTCAGCCTCTGTGTGACCCAGCTACCACGGGTAGAGGTTGGGATGGTTTACTGCGCAGTAAATTGTGATGGATGAAATAAACGGCCGCTCATTATGCCACAGAGGAAAGCTGATGGGTTGATCTTGGACTTCAGTCTCATCATTTTACAGTTGTGCGCTCTGCGACTGGTAAGGTTGGCAGGTTGTATTACATTGTGCTGCAGTAAAATAGAGTAGGCTGGGAAAAAACAAAATGTCTGCTTATCATGGCACAGAAGATGAGTGATAGCCCTGTAATAGCAGCAGATGTTATCATGTAAGAATAAGCGTTTCTGTCTGACCTGGACGAATGGAAGGTTAGTCATATAACAATCATCCATTATTTTGTAGTAAACTATAATGGATAACGAGTCAGTGTCTGTGTCGATCGAGAGACAGAAGTCTGGAGTTGAACTTGATCCTTATCAGCTCCCCTTGACACATATACCAGGTTGTTAGGGGGTTATGTCTTTTATACAGTACAAAACAACAGCTTTTACAAAAAAAGATCCCATGCAAGTGCCTATGCATTTCACACACTACATCATCCAAACTTTTTTTCCCTCCTAAATGATCACTGGACGCAGTAAAGAGAACATATTACAGAGGCCTTACAGATAAGCCACCTTATTTCAGCCAAGCTTTAGGCATTTATCATTACAGTCCGATCTTAATAGCTCCATAATAGTTCAGAGACATTTACTCCTCCTGTGCTTTTCAGCTTAACTGATGTTTAAGGAGTTCATGCCTAAAGCGCTGTATGCTACCATTATGGTTTACAGTGATTTATGCGTTGTTTTAGCCTGTGAGTTGCTCACAGGGGGGAAAGAGGAGCATACAAAGAAGTACAAGTTATTGCCAAAGGTTAAGTCAAGCAGAAGAAAAATGACTTGGTGTCAGAGTTCAGAAGAAACGTTGATAAGTGTTTGAACAAGACTAAGAGTCTGAAGCCATGCTAGCAGCTCTGTGGTGCAGCAGCGCTTTGAGCTAAATGTCAGAATGCTCAGACGCTCATAGTGACGATGCCAAACATGCTGACGTTCTTCAGATATAACGTTCATCATTTTAGTCTTGTGTGCTAGCATGCTAAGCTAAGTATTGGACAGATTAATATTTTGACCTGATGATGGCGATAGATGAAAAGTCAAGGGACAGACATTGCTGGCATTGCTGGCGCTCCTGAAAAGGAGAAGTTTGTAATAAAGTCACATTTTTGTAATAAATCTAACGTTCGTTCGCAACACATTGAATTATAGGTGGCATTTTTTCAGCTCATTGTATATTGGTCATACGTAACTGATCAACTGAAATGCTTTGGTCAACACATGAAGAATAAGGATTGACAAAAAGTGCACATACAAAACCATGTTACTAAATTACAAGAGATGCATTTCATTACTTCCAGCCTTGGCTTTAGGTAAAGGTATTCTGTCGGATCTGTGGGCTCAGAATCTCACAGGACTTTCATTAACTAAACCTTTAATCCAGAATATTGGATGCTTACAGGCAACATTAGATAATAACCTCAGTTGAATGATTCTGAAACTACTAATTTGTGAACTGGAAAGAGCTTTCGAAAGATGCGTAGTTAATTATCAGCTCGGCTTCCAATCAACTCTTTGATGGTCCCTGTGTTGACGCCACACGGTTTGTGTCCAAGCTATCAAATGCCCTTGCTTTCACATGATCAGCTCTTTTGTGGCTCTCTCTGGGCCTTGGTCTTTTGCGCACGCTCAGTTTCCCCGCACACGCTCGGTGTCTCAATACTTCTGTACACGCTCACTGGCTCTGAATACAATAAAGCCTGAGGTATCCCTGGTATTTGTCTAGCCCCCGCAACAGCTCCCTCTGCCTTAGACACATACTAGAGTTTCTGAGCAACAGGCCCTTATTACAGGCCTCCGCCCGA
Organism: Enoplosus armatus; assembly: GCF_043641665.1. NCBI lineage: Eukaryota > Metazoa > Chordata > Actinopteri > Centrarchiformes > Enoplosidae > Enoplosus > Enoplosus armatus. Next base: position 19,095,193 of record NC_092191.1, read on the forward strand.
TCCTTTCTGAGCTAATTTCTATGTTTGAGTTGAGAAATGCGGAGTGTGATACTGTGTGTGGCATGCATCGACGTTACATAAAGCGAAGGGTCAGTTTGTGAAGTTGAACAGAGGCTGAGAGGAATGTCAGAGTCGTGTGGACATCATTTAGTTAGACAGCACAGCAGAGTAACAGAAGAGGTGTCAAGTTAAAATACCTGCAGTGTTCTTCCCTTCTGTCGACAGGTTTGGACAGGTCACCGCCGCATTACCACTGTCAGCTTTTAAATTACAGTGTCAGCTTTACAGTCACAGCAGATAGAAGTTGAGAATTTGCTTCACACAACCTTTTTGAAGGGGAAAACATTTTAGAAATATGCTCATCACATCTTGTTTTCTTGTATTCCGCCAATAGACTTCGTTCACCTACTATCCTTTAAACAAATACTGTTTGGATTTTTTTTAAATGTTGTCTTTTTCCCGTCCCTCTCACAGCTTCGTCTTTTAGCATCTCTGCTGCAGTGTGAAGATGCATGTGTACAGTGAGATTGACCGCTTTTAGCTCAACGTCTGCATGGCTGTGGGATCAGCAGCAGCAGCTCTGCTCTGAGGCTGTAAAATGCATGTTTAATACAGATGGCTGCTTCCTATTTGAAATGCTTATTTACATATACAGTGGATCAAATAACTATGTGCAATGTGAAATGGGTCGCTTATAGTGACAAAACTATATCCTCCGACTCTGCAGTTACCCTCAGTTCTATGTAACGTTTTGGAGTCTTTTAGCTCATTGTTTTGGTTTTACAACCTGCAACTTTACTGTTTAGTTCCATCTCACCGCTCTCATCAACCAGAACGCAGCAGGCAGCTGTTTTTTTGGGGGGTTTTTTTGCAAAAAAGCTCTGATAAACCTACTGGACACAACATGCCCAGCACCACAACAGCAGACAGAAAAGTTAGCAACTTAGAACTAGAACATAGTGAACATAGTGGAGCGTTTAGCAGCTAAAGAGACAGATATTTCCCTCCGGAGTTGGTGGAAACCAAAACAGAGCTAAAAGGAGAATGAATGTTAGACTTATATTCATCAGGAGGCCAGAAACATCTGCTCTGTATGTGCTGGATGTTTAAATAGTCAGTTTATTGCTAATACGTGAGCCATAACAACTTTATCAGGTACAAAAAAATCAAGTGACGCAGTTTTAAAATATCCACTTCCTGTTTAATACAGTGGCCACACTGTCATAACACACAATAACAAACGGTTACAACTTTATATAAAGTTTTGAAAATGTTTAAGAGAAGCTAATGCGTATAAAGTAAACCAGTATTGGTGATGTGTGCTTCCCTGTTTTAAACAGATCTGCTGCTGTTGCCATAGATGACCATATATTATGCAATGCTAATGTTTTAATTCTACACCAATATCTTCTGGAAAAGAAGAAAAGCAAAAGACAGAGATTAATTGGCTCCATTTAGGAGAGACGCACGCAGAGTTACATTCATTGTTTAAAAGAATGAAATTCTCAAATTGAAACAGTTGAGATATAAAGTACAGCAGATGTTGTCTGGGTATCTTTAAACATGCTGGCTCAAACCTTCCCGTGCCTCTCTCCTGCCTTTCCGTGCTCAATGCTGTTTTGGAACCAATCATATGCTTTACTGTGGGATGCGTGCCATACATAGAGCTGCCACTAAAATTAGCAACAATGCCCGAGAAATCCTCAAGAATGCGTTTCTTATTTCAAATTACACAATTAAGCAATTTTATAAGAAGTATGAATGCAATCAACTCAATCAAAGGGTTTCTAAGTCGGCAGCTGGAAGCCTCCAACACTTCTAATGAACTGAGCTTTGGGAGATAATCTCACCAGATGTTACAAAGCACATTGCTGTTGCTGGAAATAAAACCCCACGTACTTCTACGTAAAGCTGATGAAATGCAGCCAACACACACTCACTCTGACAATGTACAGTGCTGCAAAACACTCCCAGAGATCATAAATACTCATTGTTATTATTGGCATTATCAGCTCAGTTAAATGAAATCAAAGGTTTAACTTTCTGTCAGTGATTTAGGACTCTTCTCCTCTGCTAATGTTTTGGTAGCAACAAAGTGAGATTTTTCAATGGACACAACAACATTTAAAGTGTCAGTTACGGACAGAAACATTTTTTCTTTTGCCTTGGAATGTTATTTACTAACCAAACAGATAAGCCTTTCATAAACCAAACTCGGGCGACACACGGATTCCCAGAGGATTTCCAAGCGGGCATGGAGAAAAACAGGAAGTAATCCTTCGATCAGATTGGAGGTAACCCGACAACCATGGGTCTGAGGTGATTCCCCTCCTGAAGTTGTCATGCAACGACCATGTAATATACTCAAAAATAGAACTGAGCAGCTATTCACTCAGTATCTCACTTGTATCTCACAAGGAATGCTGGATATTTTTCCTCTTGCCCATGTGACCCGTAAGATACACCACTGAAAACTTTACTGTCTGGCTTGTTATTCAGTAATTGCATACAAACATCAGTTTACTCACATTATCCCCTTGCATGAAAAAGCAGCATATAACCACTTCTGTGTACATTCTCCAAATTCCGACATGGTGGCGCATGTTCCCGGAGCCTGAAACACATTTCTAACAAGGAACAGACTCTGCCATTTGCTAAGGACACTGTATGTGCAGGACATTTTGTCCCTCAAGCTATCTAAAGATCTCCACCAGCACAACGTGAGACATCCATGACCAGTGTTAGTGCTAATATCCTCCTCCCAGCCAACACAGTTCAGGTTCAGGCCTCCAGCTGGCCTCAGCTTGACTCTAGCTGGTATCCTACTCCATTCACCCCTCATGATAGGGGCGGGGGCAGCCAGCCAATTCTCGTGGACATAATAGCGCTTTTGGTTGTGGATGGAGCAGGATCTAGGCTGGTGGAAATGAACAACCGCGAGCTGATTGCGAGAAGGTGGCCTGTGGCACGGCTACTGGAATTCCAGTGGGAAGAGTCACTCCTTACCAAGAGACGTATCGCTGCGTTTCCAAGGATATGAGCCAGACATCGACACACTAGCGAGGATGTGGTCAGATACATGTACAATTCAGACTGTAGAAGAGGGAGTTTGTCTCCTCAAGGTTAAGGAAAAATCCCCCTCAGATACTCTTACACTATCATCAATCTGAGATGTTTAATACATTCCAGGTGATGCATTAAGTTACATTAAGTTTGTCCTGTTCCAATCTCCCACAGAATATGCCTCAATTTGCTGCAATCAGTTGTGGTTTATACATGGACGTCACGTCAGTATAAAGAGGCATAGCAGTTATGATAGCAAGCAATAACCTTAATGAGTGAGTGTTGGACAGTTTTCCCCATTAACAAAAGTAAAGAGTCGTGCCCCTTGCTCCAAATGGTGCGTGACTGTGGCTACACTGCATTCTGGTCTTTTGAGGCCGTCGGTGGTATGGTTGGTATCTGTGACCAACCGTGACCACAACATTGACCTTTTAAAGATGTCATGGCGAAAGTGTTAGCAAACGGCTACCTAATTTCACACGGAACAATCATTAGCATCAATTTGGAGTCATGCTCCTGGCCACCTGACGAATATAAGTCCACTGCTCACTCTCCTTTCAGCTCTGTTTTGGCCTTCACCAACTTGCTGGGGGAAGATAGCTGGCTCTTTAGCTGGTAAAGATCTTTGTTTACATTTTTTAATGTGCCGTGTGGTGCCGGGCAGGTAATGTACAGTGATTTCCTTTAAAGGTTTTAAATCCCACTGGAAGTTAATGTACTATCTATTTAAAAAAAAAAAAAGGTTGCACACCAAAAAGAGGCATGGCACTTATAATGAAGGACATTGTCAAATAGCTAATAGATAACACATACACTGCACTGTAAGTTGAACTGCTAATACCAGCATGTTAAAGCTTTACCTCTTGGAGTCCTTGCTCTTGAACTCCACCTTTCACCTCGTGCCAAGTTTGTCCAGTTGCAAAAATAGACACAAAAGCCGAGGTGCTACCTCTGGTGTGTGTGGTCTGCTGTAATTCAGGATGGTGCATCGCCCGCGCACACATACAAAAACACATTTTGGGATGCAGCCACAGAGCAAGACAGTGTTTAGACTACCCACAATCCCCTCCTCCCCTCCGCTCGGCAGCTCTCCTGCACTCAGAACTTTGGCCAGTGCCCTCAGGATCGGGTCCCTCCCTGCGTGCTGCCTGCAGGGCTGGGAACATTGTGAAATCTTTACTGTCAGGATGAAAATATATGCACACACGAGGACCTACAGTGAAATAGTGCAACTCTGAGAGAAAGCTCTGATAAGGTCAATGGGGCACTTGTAGACGAGGCTGTCAACATGCAGCTTCAAGTCTCCAACTGTAAACAATGTACATTGAACTTGTTTGCTGAACATTTTGTACATTACAATGTTGTTAAAAGCCATTGAAACCCCCTCCAGAGTCGTAGGGCGGAATGTTTTTGTTATATCTTTATTATTTCAGTGTTGTTCCATCTGGAATCAGTTACACTAACCTTTTCAATGCCTGCCTCCGATTTAATCATAAAAATGACATTACTCTGTGTCTACACAATATTATATCCATAGCCTCCCCATCTTTCTATGTTGGTCATACTGGATCACAGTACATAAAGTCTTTCAAATGAAGCAGAAGCAGCAACCTTTTCGAAAGACAATCTACAGCAGTGCTTTGTGTCGGTGTTTCATATTCCTCACCTCACTCGCATGGCCTACCTCAGGCAGCAAGTGATAATGATGTAGCTTACTCCATGATGGGTGTGAACACATGTGTCGCAGCAGCTGGAGGAGGAAGGGTGGAGTCGGCTGAGTGAGGTGATAACGTGAGATTAAAACTAAATCGAGAGGAGGCAGGGGAAAGTCATCAACCGCACTTAACTGTAGACGCTTGTTACTCATGAGTTACAGCAGGCAAGAAAGTGGTAAATAGAGCTAGCTTCTTTAAATCCTGTTTTTCTCAGTGGATTTACTTTAGTGGACAAGGACAGGCTTGTTTACCTGACCTGAAATCAGCACATGGTGTGTCGGATGGAGGAAAGTAACCTCAGTGGAACAGTTTAGACAGGACACCTCAGACTGCAGAGAGACCTCACTTAGAAAGCTCCCCTTGTGTAAACGGCAAAGACGTGGGCCAAAGCAGACCAAGTTAGTTCAACTGGAATAAAAAAAAAAAAAAATCTGTCTAATTCCTCCCATAACACAACCCAAAACACCACTTTTGATGGAAAAACAAAAATAAGATGACAAGCACATTCCTGGCAAACACGGTGTATTCAACAGAAAACATCATACAGTATAAGCTCATGCTGCCTCGAGTTTGGTGAAAGAATATCTGAGAATAGCTGAGGGGAAAAACGCATCATCCAGGAAAGTGAAGGGCCGATAATCTGACATTGGGTGGGTGTTTTTGGTAACACTTTCCTATAAGACAAAATGAATAAAGCTTAAAGTCAGTTGTAACTCATGGCATTATAAATGTCAGAAAATCATTTATTAAGCCATTATAGATCAGTAACAATAGTACTTGGTTTGCCAGGCTTCTCCTCCAGCTGCTTGTTTCTTTAGCTGGCCATTTACTTGCTTACATTTACATGTGGCTGATTAGAAAGTGAAACGCGTATGACCATGTGTTAATGACTCACTAACATGTAACTACAGGCTTATTAGAAAATGAGTAAAGCCACATTCACAATTTACCAAAATAACAGGGGGATGCTGCAGCAAACGTATTGGAAAATAACAAAACTTGACATGTGTTTTATAATCTCGCCTGATCTGTTCTGATATTTTTCCCTTGGTAATGACTTAACTGAGCTAATTCTAATAACCTTTTTTAGTGGAAGACATTTTGACACAACAGTAAGAAAAGCACAGGTGTAAAGAATCAAATTAAGGATGGCTGAATTCCATTTAGCTGCTTCAGTTTTAGCATCCTGGTATTGTGCATCTATCTATCATCTGTCCTCGTGCAGCCCAAACTTTTTGACTGGGTGCTGTACTGTACGCATCGCAAGCATGCCAACTGAGCATGCTCTAAAGTACTGGTGATGCTTCTCATCTCTTGCACCAATATACTGTATTCCCCGTCCCTGGTCCCATTCTTGTTAAGCAGTCGCACGTTACATTTTCTCTTTTTGCCTTTTTCTTCTTGTTCAGCCAAAAACAACAAACACACTTCTTCTTCTTGATTTACATGGTGGTTGGCAAATAACATTAAGGTGCATTACCGCCACACACTGGTGGAACGCCAGACCGACGCAGACCCTTAATTGTAGTATGAATGGAAGCGTATGCGCGTCCGCACAACCGTTACAAGTCCGCAGCTGTCCGCGGACGCGTAATGCAGAAAGTATGTCCGAGGCTTTACAGAGCCAAAATGTCTGCTGTGAATAAAGGGCTACTGGTTTTAAACCATATTAGGACTGCAGTTGAAAATTAGCCAGCTGGCTAACACTGTGTTGATTAATGTGCGTTGTCCTTTTAAATGAGTAAATTAAATGATTGATTAACCTTTTATAAAGTAATCATCTTCAACTTTTAAACCCTTTACACTCATTGTGACTTATTAGTCTACTATCGAGTAATATATCTTTTGGGCAAAATGACACAGTTTCCTTTTGGAGCAGTAGCCCTGGAGTTTCCCAGGTTGAATGGTCTTCCTAAATGAGAAGACAGTATTGTGTGTTCTACTTACAGATCATGTGCCGGCCACATGGACGCCGCGATGACATCACCCCGAGGCGACACGACAACACCATGCTAAAAGGGCTTCATTCACAACTGCTGTTTAACTGGTGCTAAATAACGCCTGTGCACGTTAAATAGAGGGTGTCTCAGCAACATGAGCCGTCCACAAACACACACAACCCCCGCATTCATTTCAGTGTAAGACTTTGCAAAGCAGTATATATGGCTAGTCATTACAGTGGAGCATCCATCACATGAAATATAGCAGTAGGGAGACAGCGGATTAGGGAGAATGAGATATTCAGGCCAGATTTACCAGGAAGGAGAAGTGAGAGTTTGTGTTGTTTGCAGAAGGATGTGCTGCTTCATATGCTGGACAAGGCAGGATTATTGTTAAGGTGCTACTACGGCTTGTGAGGACATGCATTCACCCCTTTCCTTAACCGCAGACACGCGCACACACACACACACACACACACACACATTGATTGAAATACAAGCACCCCTCCCCCCACATTTATCTTCTTTGCCCTTTTATAATACACTGTACAAGCAGAAACACACACCTCTCTGCTTCCTGCAGCCTCTTTGGGGGGAAACTACACAGCAAAGTGTGACATCACCTCTGAGCTGCACTGGTTACCAAGGTGATGGGATATTTTTTTCTATACAAGAATAGAACCCCCCCCCCCCCCCCCAAAAAAAAAGAAAATGGGATGCACAGGCGAGGTTGTCCTTGACTTGAGGGCATCAGGTTAGAACCTTTACGCACACTGTCTCCTTATACATATAGAGAAACAAACTATCTGTGCTGCAGCTCTACCCATGTGCTGTCCATTAGCCTATTTGGAAATGTCCCCTGCATGTGCTGCAGTGCTGCAGTATTCTGCAGCAATAAGTCCATCCAAACAGCCTCAGCCTGCTGCAGCTTTGCACAATAAAGGACTACGCACAGAACGTGAAGTGATTTTCTAGTTTGGGAACATAATGGGAGGGTATGGGTGTGCATGTGTGATGGACAGATAAGGATAGAGAGGAGACAGATAGAGAGTGGGAGAGTCCTGTCAAGTGTCTGCCGGCTGCCTTTTCAGAATAGCTCTTATCAGATGGGAGCAGTCGCAAAGTCAGACAGGGTGAGGCACAGAGACAGAAGAGGGAACACATACTCAACATACATATCAGGAAGGATTGTTTTAGAGAGGGGAGACAGCCAGACATCCCATGTGGCATTTGTCTCTTCTCCACACAGCGCAATTTTTTTTTTTTTTCGAGCTGCGAGCCCGAAGCTTGTGATCACTCATCACCGCAGCTCCACCAAGGCGCAGGAAGCGAGGAGGATCCTCAAACACCACAGAGCTTAAAAAATCCGAGCTCTGAGTAGGAGAGAGGACAGACATGCACAGGTGCTGCTAGAGAGAGAGAGAAGGGAGCGAGAACACGGAGAGAGAGACACTAGTAGAGAGAGAGAGAGAGAGAGGAAGAAGAGGGGGGGGGGGGGGGGTGTAGGAGGAGACTTGATTTGCTTCAGAAGGGAATAGGAGCCGGAGTGCAATTCCAAAACAGCTGTCCGACAGACGTCCCAGTCGACAGAAGTGCAGCCCCAAGGCAGAGACAGGAGGCAGAGCAGTGTCAACATGCCACAGGAGCAGCACAGCAGCCACTGAACACACACACACACACACACACACACACACATCAACCTGGGGCTGCAGCATTCAGGAGAAGCCCAGCCTGGGAAGGATCAAGATCTCCTCATTGGAATATCTGAGGTGAGTGAGAGCGGGAACATGTTTTATTTCACACTCTTGCTGGTACTCTAATCTGAATTAGTAGATAGGATCTTGTTGCTGTAGTTTGCCTGCTGTCATTGGAAGTGTCTAGTTTTTTTTTTCCTGAACGTCTGGAGCAGAATGGGATATTGCTTAGTAACAGTGCAACGTGCGAAAGCGTGCATGGTAAGTTAAGCTTGTGCAGGAGCGTTTTGTCCGGCAGATGCTCCCTTACATGTAACACAAGAGCTGTAACTGTTAAGAGCAACATGATATCCTCCCCGGTTTCCAAGAGAGACATTTTTGGTCCGGCTACAAGCTTAAGGCATGTTCCTCTGAAATGCAGAGCTGGCTTTGCTTTTATCTCTCGAGGGGGAGCCGATTTTGAGGAGGTTTTTTACCGGAGCCCTGGGAGGAAAGGACTTGCCAGTGTATGTTGACATTCCCTTCATGTTTCATATGCTTCGATTCAGTTTCCTGCTCATCTCTGCCAAGGATAACTCTGGCATGTGCTGGCCATGCTTGCGGGTGGCACAAGGCGAGCAAGAAAGAAAGACAGAACAAATACTCCACCCTGCTATTCGCCCTAGTCCCGGCACCGCCACCAGGCCACTGAAAAGTTGCCTATAATTGAGGTTTTTTTATGTAACAAACAGCTCAGTCTATTCTGTAAGGCTACCATTACCCTCTGTGGTATGTGCGTTTGCTTTTTATAACAGCCCCAAAGAGAGGGTCTTTCTGCTATTCAAAGGCGTGACAGAAGTCAAGGCCACAGTTAGATGTTAGAAGAGAAACTTCAAACCCCCGCAAAGTTGCTTTGAAGACACAGTGGGAGGAAGAGAGGTTGATCTCCTACACACCGATGATGTTACACTGACCACAACTACTGCAGAAGTGCAGAATAGCATGCTTTATTTATCAACAGCACTGATGTGAAATGTCAGCGCAGTAATTCCATCATGGGAGGAATATTTAGGTGATGCACGATTTCTATTTCAAAGACTGGGGAAGTCATATACAGGTCATATTTTGAACAGCTGCTCTCCTGAGCCTCTCTCTGTACGCCCCTCATCAGTGAACTGTGAAGCATCATCAAACTGTAGCATTGGTTTAGACTACAGTAGAATTACACTGCCTCTAAGAATACACTGACCCATTTATATCACACGTGACTTTTAGGTGTCCAGAAATACCCAGACAAATCACGAGCCATTAGTGTAATTACCAGATACCGGCCTCACGTTTATCTGCCCCCACACTCAAACTTTCATCGCCTCGCTCCTTCTGCTGCCCCCTCACTAATAACTAACCCTCCAAGCACGAGCTGATGAGGCAAAGCTCCATTTTTAAAGAGGCTGGAGTGGCTCCAGATCGCTTCGTGCCCAGACAGATAGCTGCTGCTGACCCAATGACACAGTGGCTTTATCCTGGCTGCTCAGACAAGCAGTTCTGAAAGGAAGGTGCCATCAGATCTCCACTTCCCCGGAGGTGTAAATGAAACCTGCGACCGCATTCTGCGGAGGCGGCGGCGCCAGGCTCGGGCGCTCAACACGTGCCACGCCGCCTCTTTTTGGACCACTTCCAAAAGGAGGGTGCAAATCTGGCCTTGGCTTTGAGATATACCAGAATACGCCTGCTCAACTATTCACAGCCTACAGAGACACAAATGGATTGATTGGGTCAGCAGGCCATATGGGTCCATCCTGGGATATCCATCCAAATTGATTAATTTCCTCTTGGGCCAAAACAGGCTTAACTAACATTGCTATGACTCTTGAGATTCTCGACACATACTCGAATCAATACTAGTTTACCCAGGCTAACCCTCACACTGGTCATGCGGCAGATCCATAAAAGACCGACATGTGGATATTGTTTTCCTCATACTTTGCTGTTGGCCTCTGGAATTCCAGTCATGTTTGCCATGTAAGCCAAACTGAGCCACCAGCAGGACGGCTGACGTGAAGGTCAGACCATCAGGCTTTCACCGTACCAGCTGACTTCTCACGAGCCACAAGTGTTGACCTTGGGTAGGATGCACAGCAGATGTCCCCCCCCCCCCCCTTGTGAGAGTTGAAAGAGTTGGATTGCTCTTCTGCTAGACGAAATTCCTTTAAGTTCTGTCCATACTATTGATTTCCCCCAGCATTATCATCTATTATAATGCATGGGCTGTGTGTTTTCTCCTGCCACTGGAGAGCAGAGGGTCCACACAGACCAGGCAGATGTTATTATTTCATCCGGGCAGACCAATAATCAATAGGTGCGTTTGATAGGAAGTGTTTCAGCCAGTAGTGCAAGCAGAGACCTTCTATTCTTGGTAGTAGCGTTGCAAAAGTTAATGCAGATATAGATATGTGCACTCTGAGCCCACAGGAAGCAGCTTTTGGCTTTTGTTTCACTTCCTATCCGAGTCCAATATCCCACTGCAGCCAGCATCAGCTGTCAAGGTCAGAAAGGACTGAGGAGCAGCAGTGAGAGGGAGAGGCACTACAAAAAGAAGTAAAAAAACAAGTGGGAGGAAGAGAAATGGAAGAAAAAAGAATAAGAGAAAAGCTTGAGCTAAACAAGTGAGGGATTTTGCTGTACCCCCCTCCCTTCATTAAACACTGCAGCACTCCTCTCCGCCCTCCCCCTCCTCCTTCCCTTTCTCTCCCTCACTTTTAGCAAACAAACACGCTCTCCTTCGCACACATGGCATGCATTCAAAACTGCTATCTCTCACGAGCGCAGACAGGCACCTCGCACATACGCTCACACTCGCACCAGCACTTGACTACACAAGCACCCTTGGAGAGCGATGTTGCCGTTCACCACACTCACACATGTTCTGCATCCCTCAGTGTTTGTCATGGCTATATATAGCCCCATCGTGCTTGTTGGGTGACAGGTTTATTTGTGTTGTAATGGCATCCCCTAAAGTGAGAAGATTTCACCTTGTACTTCACATCCTTGCTGAAGTTGTGGCTCTCATAAAGGCAGACATCGATGCTACGGCACTTCGTCAAACAGGCTGGAAACACGACAATCCCTGTCCAGTGGTTTCCAGCCTGCTTTTTGGATTCAAATACGGAACAAGTGTCTGTCTCTCCGGCTCCACACTAATGTGCCTGCTGAATAAACATAGCCTACTTAAAGTGTCTCTGATAAGGCTGATGCACTGTGTCTCTATGGGGTCGGTTGCAGCAGGAATGTGGATGTTTTCTCAGTGAAACCTTTTTTTTTTTTTTTTTTGGGGTGGACTTGACCGCCCAGGCACTTTTGTGCGGCAGTGCACTCTGTCAGGCGGTCACTGCTGACAGACCTCTCATAAGTAAATATGTCTATAAATGGGCAAGCTCTCTCCTCACTGGTGCTCCCCCCACCCCCCACCCCCACCCCCCATCACACACACACACACACACTGTCAACTCCCTTCCTCCACCGAGTGTTTTCCCATTTCTCCTTGGTTGCTATGTCATTCCAAATGGTCAAACCGATTCTCTCCTCTTTTTACTGAGTTCATCCCACACCACGCTGGCTGCCTGTATTGAGCAACCTAGCTGGTATAGCAGCCCTTATTAAACTTGGCGCTGACCCTCTGCCCATCAAATCAATTCACAATCTGCATCACCTTCTTTCTTAAGATCCACTTCTGTTCTGTAATCCCACACAATCCGCCTAAACCCCTTCTTTCTTCCCTCTGGTCCATCTCTTTCTATCTCTGTGCGTGTCTGAGCAGTAGCTTGTTCCTAAAACAGGCTGCCCTGCTCTGATCCTACTAAAGTCCCGCTTTGCTTCTCCTCTCCCAATCTGCGGTCCAGCTGTTCCACATTAGCACATCCAGAGCTGTGGAGGCCAAAGGAGGCTCATGTGTGGAAATGTGAATAGAGCTGCAAAAAGCCTTCGAACCAGGCCTCATCCTCCTCTGCTCTGGCTTCACAGTGCGCCAGATGCAAGATGAGGATGAGGATTTTTTTTTTTCTCACAGGATCTAGAATTTATTTGTGGGACTTGGGGACCAGATAGGTTGTTTTTTTTTTGGAAGGCAGGACAGGAGTTTTGTATCAGTAGCAGCTCTTGTCAAAGTAACCTTCAGGAAATTTGTCAGTGCTGAGATCATGTTTTTAAAAAATGCTGATATATTCTCTATTTGTCTCTGATTTCAGAAAAGTGGCCATTTGACCTTTCAACAGCGCCGGACATCACCAGTCCTGCTTGGAATCCCATTTCCTGATCGATGCAGCAATTGCTGAAATTATTTTTGGAGTCCTGTTTGACCGGTTTGTTACTGAGAATGTAACTCGAGCGTCTCCCCCGGGAACTGTAACATCCAGAACTTAAAGAGCATTTCCAACTTTTCTATCCTGCACGTCTGAGAACTCTTCCGCAGTTGCAGCCATGCCAGCGAAGGCACCCATATACCTAAAACCCAGCAATAATAAGAAGGGAAAGAAATGTCGCCTCAGAGATATTTTGTCCCCAGACATGATCAGTCCACCGCTTGGGGACTTTCGCCACACCATCCACATTGGCAAGGGTGGGGAGAGAGATGCCTTTGGAGACATGTCTTTCCTCCAGGGGAAGTATGAACTCCTACCTGGGAAGGGAGAAGTCCACCCTCAGTATGGCATCCAAAGTGAGTTTCTGAGAGCTAACAGTGCCGGTGATGCTTCCTTTGCCGAGACCCCCTCTCCGGTGCTCAAGAACGCCATCTCCCTCCCAACTATTGGTGGCTGCCAGGCTCTTACCCTTCCCCTGATCTCCTCCACAGTGTTCTCCATGCCCCCCGAGCCGTTGGAGGACATCATTGGGCCTACAGCTCCCATGAAGCCTGACAGCACGGAGGAGGTAGAGATCCTGCAGATGGATGCTCTGTTGCGCTCTATGGACGTCTTCAGCAGCGAGCCTTCGTCTCCCTCCGCAGATATCCAGTCAAAGCCTGACGTCCTCCTGGATCTGCTGGAAAACACAGATAAGTCCACGTCAAAGGCAGTCGCCAAAGCTAACAAAATAAACAAGAGTGAAACCAGGTTTGACAAGCCATCATCCTATTATATCAATGGTCACAGCAACAGCACCTTCAAAGCTAACGGAAGCCTGAACAGCAACATGAGCAGCGACAGCTTTGACAGCTTTAGCGGTAAAGGGGACTTCCAGAACAAGATCTACAATGGCAACGGGAGTCTCAATGGCAACGGCAACTGCAATAGTTATGGACACTTTAACAATGACATTACCCTGGGCTTCAAGCAGGAGCTCTCAAAGTGCAATGGAGAGTGGGTGGACAGGGACAGTGGGGTGGAGGAGGGCCGCATCTGTGATTTTGAGTTTGAGTTTTCCAAGGAGAAGAGCACGTCGCAGGATTCCCTCGCCCAGATCACGGGGTCACTCCTCTCCCTTGAACTCGATCTGGGCCCATCCATCCTGGACGATGTGCTCAACATAATGGATAAACCCGCAGCAAAGAGCAGGCCTTGAGCTGCGCTGAGGCCCCGGGAGGAGAAAGGGAATTATTAAACTATAGCCATGAGGAGAGAAAGACTCAAAAAGCAATCAAGATGGTGTCTGGATATATCATTGAGATGAATATGAGCTACAATGGACAGAGCTGCTTATGTTTTTATTGTCAAAACATATAACTATTTTAGCTTCTATGGAGTGTTGATTCTTCTGGGGGGTTTTTTTTGTGTTTGCCATGCCAGCTGCATGTTTAAACTGCATGCACTATTAAGTTACAGCTAAAACACAGCCATCGTGCCTTTGACTGTAAAAATGCTACATGATCGATTTGTGTTCTTATGTTGACTTTCACAATGTATACACGTTAACTTTGAGGTCCTTTGCTTTTTTTACACAGTCTTGAACATATTGCATTTTGTGACTTTAAGTGTGTTTAACAAAGCATTATTTTGTTTGTCACATAATTCATTTGCCACATGACTATTTCAAACAACAGAACACTATGCATATTTGTGTTTTTAAACCTGCAACACAAATAAATTCATTTTGTCCTATTCTGGCTAATGTCTTGCAGGTAATGTCAGAGTACACCACAACTGAGAGTTAGTTCCAAAAATGGTTAAACACGATAACTCAAGGGAGGCTGAAAATCACAATGATGCTGGACACAAAAGGGAAAAGGCAAACAAGAACGATACCAAGGAAAGAAAGAGCTGCAGATTGACAGAAAGAAGGATAGAATGGATTTATTTTCTCGCCTCTGACATTCCTTACATTCTGCCTCCCTGCACTGCAGTGGGAGCACCGGTGGGCCTTCATCTGCCCAACCAGGCGCCTGCTCCATTTGTTTGCGTGTGGACGGGACAGGCAGAGGAGGGGTCTTTGACATTCCCTGCATTCCAGCCACAGAGCACAAGTGTCCAGGACCAGACATAAATCAGCTGTTTCAAGTGAGGAGGAAGGGCTTCGGTCTCAGAGCCTTGCTATCGTCGGCCACAATGTGTGGCGAGATGAGGTTATAAAACATGCGTTTGCACACCCGCAGGCAAACTTTGTTCAGTGCTGAACGATAGATGAGCCCCCTCCCTCTGTCTAGTTACAATAAAGATATGTTGACCCAGCAGTGTCGAAGCAACAGCCTGAAAGAGCAGGAGAGCAGTGATTACCCACACATGCAGCCTCTTGCCTCCTCAACCAGATACTCTATCCCTATGGGCCCTTCAGTGTAGACACATGAGGGGTAAGTCATAACAAGACCTTATGGAGGCTTATGGTAGGGTTCCCCCAAACACCCACGTGCTACTGTGTCAAGCTTGTTTAGAGAAAAAAAAGATCACTCCCCTCCTAACACACCCAGAGTCAAATGTACTTGGGTTCGCAAGCTAATTTCATATGCGAATAATTAACTCGGTTCGATTCCACTTCTGTCATTAAGCGGGCCAATGTAGCGAACCTCCCTCAAAGGCCTCAGAATGTCCGTAAACAACCGCGACCGGCTCAGCCGAGGCATCTGAAGACGTCGTAAAACCAGATGTTAGAGGAGACATGAACATTTCCCCGCGCAAGAAAACCCATGTCATGGCAGATGCCCCAGCCATTGGAAAATCCCAGCATTAGTGCTAAAGAGTTCGCATATGCTGAGCTGAAGAATACAAACTACGAGTATGAGTAATGAAAACCTTTACTGTCAAGGTAATTACTATGCTTGTACCTGCAATGGTACATCATTGACTTGATGACAGCCTTCATTTCGACAGGCATGGAACCCAAGCACACTCCCTTCAGTTTACAAAAGAACTTGCGACCACAGCACTGTAGCGTGTTGTGTAACATATTAGAAGAATTTCTGTAGAGATGCCAAAGCTCTCGGACACAAAATACCAGGAAATACCAGTGTTTTATGAAATCCAATACAAATACTCGACATATGTTACACCCTGAACACTGCCTCCATGTTCTCTGACTGTGAGTTCAGAGCTCTGCATGAAATACGGAGTGAATTTGTGTTTGTTTGAGCGACCAGTTGGCTCTGCGCCCTCATTTTACAGAGGTTGGTCTCGTGTAAGACTGATGTTTCTATTATGTCGAAGCCTAGACAACAAATCACTGCTTCTGTGTTTTAATTGTACAACTTGAACAGTGTGTTGGCTACCGGCAGACGCAGGGTGTCTTGTCTTGTTTCTGGCTTTGGTCTTCTCTGGGAGCCTGAGGGCAGAAAATACCAGAGATGGAAGGTAGAAATAGTCCTGATGGAGTGTTTCTCATTACCACAGGGCCAAGGTGGAAGTTTGACCTGAAGTGACCTTGACTCCAACTGCCCCTGATATTCCATCTTAATACCACAAAGCTGCCGTACATCAACACAATAAGGCAACTCATTGTGACACCCACAGACTCACAAGCAGAACAATATTCCCCTTGTTTTACTAGCAAGTCACAGCCTAGCCTTATCTTGACTTCATGTGTTTCTGTTTGCTTGAATCTCCGTTAAGATAAATTCACTGAAAAATGAATGTTACCTTCAAATATTTTTTGAGCAGCCGAACTGGTGTTACTGAAAACAGGGGAGCCACTGCCAAATTGGTGACGTTAGCTGAGAGAGGGAGGTGACAGGGGTGTTGCCACTACCTGCTGCCTTGTAATTTCCCAACCAGTTGCTGTCTTGACAAAAACAGAAAAGGCCTAATTGCTAAATTCTGTCTCTTTGACTTTGATGCTGTGGTTTGGTAGGACGGAGAAAAAGAACATACACAACTTTTTAAGCATGTTCTGGTTTCTGCTAACGAGGAAATATGCATTTAACACATCGTATTAGGCAAATTCTATCATACAAAGGCAAAAAGGCATATACTAAGGCTATTCCCTCAAAACATTTGACCTTACATTACAAGGTAAATCATTCAAGAACATTTCATGAGCGCTCCTCCAGCAGATGGGTGATCCGGGGGATCCAGCTCCTCAGTTTCCTGGGCTAAGGTGAATCTGTCAGTTCACAAATGAATAAGCTTTGGCCCAGAGGCCACTGGTGCCAAAGAAAGCACAGCTCAACCCAGCAAAATTTTCCACCCAACCTCCTCAACAGAGCTGCATAATGTGCACACTGTCTTTCACATAGAGGTGTTGGTGAAGGAGCCCCTCATAGCCGGACTGGAGCTGCGTCAGGCGGATGAGAGGGGAAACTTTAATAAGACCTTTCCCTGCTCACCGGCCATAGATGGAGACAGCAGAGACGAGAGCAGCGGGATAAAGCTCCTCTTGTCTTCACCTGCTGTAAATGTCCTAGATATAGTACTTTCCATCTAGCCAACAGACTGGTCAGGAGGAAATATCTGAACTATGAGCACAGCTTTTCTTAGAAATATTATTGTTAAATATTTCTCTTGCTTGCTGGGGAGATATCATTCATCGTTGATACATACCGTACGTGATCCAAAATTGAATGCCATGACTATGATAATCAGGGCCTCAGTAGTAGAAGTTTCTTGGGAACATTTACTTTGGGATGCTGAGCATGGAGCTTGGAATCAAGTGTTCTGCAGATCTGCTGATTTAGCAGCGTAGTGCTGCAGCTCCCTTTCAAAAGACAACAACGGGAGAGCGCAGAGAGAACGTACTCTCAGGGGTGGATAAAATGAGCTTGAGCAGGGGTTGATGCAGCGCAGATACGAGCGAGCTCACATGCAGTTTGGTCTGGCAGGCAATGGATCCCTCAGGTTCACTGCACTGTTGACTGTTGTTTGGCTGACAGTAACCATAGCAAGTTTGTGTCTTCAGCACGTGAGGGCTGAGCTGGAAAGAGGGCAGAGAGAGGATGGGAGTGAAGCAGAGCAGTGTCACCTCAGAGGCACCAGAATACCTCGGTGACGAAACCCAGGCTCAGTTAATCGTGGTGCCACGCTATGTAAAGCAAAACAAGAGCTACTGTACGCTTAATCGTGTACTTCATTTATCTCTAATGCGCATCATAACTTTGGGGTTAGTTGCACTGGGCAGTAATCAGCACAATCACTGCCAAAAAGTGTTCATATACATGTAGCTGCAATTACAGCTATTATGTGTCATTTTAAAAGTTAATTACCACATGAAACGCTTTTTCATTTTTAATTTGTATACTTTATCAATTGGTATAATTAGGCATTAAGCATCACAGACCAGTGAGGTTTTGTGCTCAGTATATTGTTTGTTGTGTTGCGTGATTTCTGTTTTAGCGTTTAGCGTAGCGCAACTGTGCATATTTTAACTTTAATTCTTATCAGCTTCATTTAGCACTAATTAGTTTAGCAAATAGTTTATGTCAAACATGTGTTAAACTGCTTAATTAAAGAAACATGATACTAAAACCATTTAAAAATGCAAGTAAACAAGGGAATAAATGAAAATGACACATCTATATTTTCCCCACTTACTTTACGTCACAACTGTATTTTATCATGTTGAGTGATGCAAATAAAGCCAATTGTCAGGTGCTACAGTCGAATGCATTATTCCAGATAGACACTAGATAATGTACATTGCTGTGTTAGGTTCAGCCTGCAGTCAGTGACATCCACTGTCCTCCTGTCAGCTTTACAGTGGATACTGCAAGGGCGCTCTGAGACATCGGGCCTGGCACAAAGTCTGTGCTTTCCATTTTAATCGGCTTAATTTACAACAACCCCCACACTGCAAACAATCCATGAATTATTCATATTTATTCATATTTATTCCAGCCTGGGAAGAATGGGACTGTGACTGAGCCCCGTAGGATGGGACAGTAATGTATGCTCTCTGTATCTGTGCTCTCCTTCTAAGGCAGCACAAGGGATTGAAACCAAAGGCAGTGATCATGTGAGTCTTTCTAAGATCACCCTTGTCTATATTCTGTCCCTTTTCAAATGGCACGCCCCCAACCCAGGGCAGCAACTGCCCATTCGGGAGCTCTCCTTTGGCCAGCAACCTATATTCACCCATAGGAGGTATTTATATATTTGCTCTTAGCTGCATTTCCCCCAGACAACCCTCCTCCTTCAGTGCCATGCAGAGGGAAGGGTGTGGGAGGGGAATGGGCTTAAGGGGTATCTCCCCTTATAGATGTGGGTGACATCACTTGCCATCTCTTCCTCTCGCAGGTCAACAACATCTCTGTCACCCTAATGAGACGACTGCACTCAGTCACCCTCTGGGATCCAATAATGAGGCCGGGTCATTGAGTTGCCCTGGGAGTGGCGTTTATTGGCTGATACATGCCACTCCTAAGAATAGTTTAGACTGTTTAATAAGATTTAAACGCAAAAAAAAATTTCTAGCATTATGTGATTTTATATATACAGTTGTTCATATATTTTACATGTAAAGTATATACCACCTGTTGATAAGCCCCTTATGTAATTGAACCATGAACCGTTTTAACAAGAAACAGCTGAACTGGTACTTCTGTGAGATGTCTCTGGCTGCAGGTTGCTAGACACGGCTGGTAAGCACAGGTACACGTCCTTGCACAGGCATCATAGTACCACACCTCTCAACCCCACTGTACCCCAGCTATTATTTGCCAAGATACAGTACCTCCTCTTAAAATCCCAAAATGTCAGTGTGAACTGGTTAAACAAACGAGATACAGTGTGTTTGCAAGAAGCAAGGAGTATCAATATGTAGCCACCGCCAGCAGCCAGTTAGCACAAAGACCGGAAACAGGGGAAAACAGCTAGCCTGGCTCCGTCCAAACGTAACAAAATCATCATGTAAATTGGGAAGCAACAGAAGTGCTGGTGGGCAGATGTTTTCTTAACTTCGGACGGAGCCAGGCAAGCTGTCTCTCAGTTTCCAGTCTTTATGCTAAACTAAGCTAAGGGCTGCTTCTAACTCTTGGAAAGAACGAAAAACAAGCGTGCTTTCCAAAATGTTGAACCATTGCTTTTAAAAGTTATATCCTTCAGCTGCTCCGCTGACAATGAACAGGGAGCTGGCTGTGATGATTCATGGGTTGTTACACCGTGATGAGCATTATTTAGTGCTTTTAACTCTCAGAAGGACATTGTAAAACTTACAACTCTCAAAAAGCAAATCTTCCCACATTGCTAGAAATTACCTTGGCTCTAGAAAGTCAGCCTCCTGTTTATTTTCAGTGGAGTTGCCTCTGGACTCTTGATAACATGCTGAATTCCTGTCTGTCTTATATCTACAACAGGAATGACTCAGTACTGAACTGTCCAAGAACCGTCCAGCAGTGCCGACCATTTACTCATATTTTATTTCATGAGGTTTATTTGTTAAGGATATAATGTGACTTCTACCTGTATGGAATTACACAGCTATAGAAAGCAGAGTGTATGAAAGTACCCAGCGTTCAGATCAGAGGACTACATTCCTGCCGTTATGGGCTACAGCCTTCAGGATTCTGCCTTTTAAGGTAAGACCCCACTCTGTTTCTCCTTATCCCCCATGCAAGCTTGATCCCTCTGCCTCCCTGGGGCTCACTGGGTGCCCCAGACTCTCCTTTTATAAGTTGTCACCAGCCAGTCATGCGATTACATCTGCAGGAAATTTCCAAGCGGGTTCCTTCTGCTAGGACCATAAAAAGAAACAGCAGCCATTCATTTTACGCTTTGTTTGGAGGAGCTTTTTACACTTCAGGTTTGCACAGTTGAATTACAGCCAGGCAGTAAAGCAGAACAACACACAGCATGGAGAGACAGATAGAGTGCAAAACACAAGATCTCCAAACTTCCAATTTTAGAGTTATGAATGAGCGTTGAAGATATTCTCATAGTGCTGTGACCTCTGTCCTGCTCTCAAGAGCTGCATTGTGCTTCCACCTGAAACACACCAAGCTGTGTCTGCGAAATCCATCTCATTTCCATTTGACACCGTGGGGAGTAAAGCAATATAACAGCTTATACCTCAGCCTCTTTCACTGGATTGTCAATCATCTGTGAGGAGTGAGGAGCCCTGGCTCTCTTCATAACCCCCGTCAACATTAAGAATGTCTTGGACAGGGTCCCAGCATGCATCAGGATCTACACCGAATGACTACCAAGAGTTTAAACCTTGAACAATACAATAGGAGTCTATGTCTGGATCACCAAGGATGACTCAAATAACTCAAAGCAGAATGTCATCGTTTCTTCAGGTATTTCCCTGCAAAAATATACCTTTAACTCTCCTCCCCACAGGCCTGCGATTCAAGTTATCAATTCTTCACTGAGCTGACAGAAGGAAAACAGTAAATCGAGTGAGCCCTCTGTAGGGAGGTTGTGCCATAACACTGGATTACACCGTAGAATATTATTTTTGAATGTTCACTTTCCCAGTTACATCGAGTTTTCTTTGCTGGTGGCATGACTTCTCCTACACTGTTGCACAACAACCTCATTAATCCCACACAACAACTCTTACATAACTGACCTCTCCCAGGGATCACAGGTCACAGGTTCTTCTTCTTGTGAGAGGGGAAAATACCAGCAATGAAGGCTCCCAGATGCAAAGTTCATCTTTCGGGCTGTCAGTGAGTTTGAAGAACGTGGCATTTTGTGAGGAATATACCGAAGCGAAGACAAATCACAGAGGTCAGAGTTAATGTCCTCTGAGGACCCGAGGCTCATGGGCTTTTTTTTTTCTTTTTCTTTTTTTTTTACATATGTCAAATTGATGAATAATTGATAGTTAATCCGATAAGGAGCCCACACACAGAAGCAGGGATAAATACTAGCCTACTACTGGAAAGTAGTAGTGTCTCAGTGATCACAGAGTTGGAAACACACACAAGAAACAATCGGGTCACTGTTAATACAGCGTCTTCAAACAACACTGATGGTGGAGCATAAACGTACTACTGATGTACAGAAAGCACCCCTTTCTCCCACTGTAAATGAGTAGATGAGTTAAGCCGGATGAATAGCAGCATTACTTTGAAATACTGTCATTTCTGGCTCTTAAATAGAAGTGATGATTACTATTAATGTCAAAACTGGGAGCAATTCCATTAATTGATTCAACCCTTTATGAAGACATTCTTTTGTCTCTATTGTATCTTCAAGTGAATGAACATTTTTTCAATTTATTTTATTAACGCCCAGTTTCGTCTTTTTCATATGTGTTGAGTTTGTTTTTCTTCTTTTGTCGTCTTTCTCCTTTTATTTTTTGTTCCATTAGATTGTTGGATATACACTCGTGGGGAAAGTAGTAAGAATGATCATTCGCAATAAAACAGAATTCATTTGAATGCTAAACCTTCACTTGAAAGAATTTGCCAGCTACCCAAGCTGCCCAGAGCTTCACAGTGGTCACAATGATATCAGAATCAGGAAATGGTGAGCAGCACCCTCTACTGTTATTATAGCTAATGTCTGCCTGCTGCTCTGACTCCCAAGCCCATGAGCATTAAAAGACAGACACATTTAGCAAAAACCCAGAGCTTTCAATCATAGATTGAACTTTATTAAGCGGACTTTTCCATTGTTGGCACAAAGCCGATCCGCAGACCACCCAGATTTGTCTCAGCACTTGACTAGAACATTCCTCACTTATGAATGTCAAACACAATTAGGGCTGAAAGTGTCCTCAGTTGTCCTGGGACCAAGATCTCCTTAGTCTAGAGAGATTAATCTGTGTGATGGTAGTTAAAACTTTCTCTGGATAATCTGTCTATCGTACACAGGGATCTATTTTGTATACAGGGATCTATTCTATGCTAAAAATCTCCATATTCTGCCGTGTCTCGTCATACAACCTGTCGCTGGACTGTCAAACTACTGTGACGGCTGAATGGAAGTGTTTCAAAGCATGCAGATGACAAAACAGATCAACATTTTTGTGCTTTAACCCCACAAATCAGAGGATCTCAGGACGATCACGGCACCTCCGGGGTCGTCCGACTTCCATCCCTCACAGCGGGGTCAGGTCAAAGGGGGTCAACACAAGAGCTACCCACTCAAAGCACAGGCTGAGCTGTTTGGGTGCTTAAGTGGCTGATGAAACAGGAAGATAAGACTGAACTGCATCACATGGTGTACAGAGTAAAGACACATGAGGATGATATAATAATACATCACATATGCAATCGCTCTGTGCAGGTGTATCAGCCTACTGAAAATGTTCAATCAAGGGTTACTCTAAAGCTCTTTTACAAAAGTTATGTTTTACTAATGAGATTATCTGCGTTTGCACTTCCCTCCGAGGGCAGGGAGAGGAAGAATGAAAATGACTCAACTATTTTGTGGTCTGGCCTGATCCCAAGTCCTTCGCATGCAACCTGCTAATTCGTCCGGCTGGCTAACGACCTGCTTGCGTGCCAGTCGATCATTAGCGCCCCGTCAGAAACGGTCACCGAACATGTCACATGCCCCCAGTCACTCACTATTCAGGGCCGACTGCTGGGGGCCGTGCATGAGCAGAGACGAGGCTGTGACACAATACACAAGCAGGATGCTTGGGGGAAAATACGTAAATTGGCAGTGAGAAGGCGGTTAGGGCTAATGTAATGCTTTCTTCCCAATTATTTATTGTTATTAAACAAATGAGACCACTAAAATGTGATTTTAGCTTCAAATTGCCTGGTGGACTGTGATTTACAAAATACTGTAGGTTGGACAGTTTGAAGCCTTTAAGAGTGAGAAGAACTAATCAGTTCTGATAATATAGTTATCCCAGAGAAGCTTGTGATTGATTTCCTATTTGCCACACCAAACGTCTGCTGCCACACCAATACAATGAAAGTGAAAAAGATTTTGCTTGCAGCATTCAAAACATCTGTGATCAACAATTAAAGTAGATTCTACACACCTGAAAACTGCTCAGCTTCAGGCCTCACAATACCAGGCAAACATGTCCAACCAGTATTGTGCCAGTGTGTGACAGGACCAGAAAGACTGTGATAAAGTGTCACGCTGCAGTGAAACAGACTGAAAGATTGTACGTAAATCTGAACTCAGAATATTGTAATCAACGATCAACTTTGAACTAAATCAGCTGTTGTCTGCTATTGACAGGACAGGAGTGTATTCTAGCCGCGCACTTATAAAGAGCATTCTGTGCTTAAATACACAGCTACTTATGTTTTCTGCATTTATTCTTTGTAGACTGTACATGTGGCTTTAATTCGTTACATACGATGACAACTGGAACAGAAAAATAGGTGTGCTTCGAGCTGCGATATTCAACTCCTACTGTAGTTTGGCTTCATATGAAGGTTTAAAGGTGGTTCCTCTAGCGGAGGACTTCTCATTTTCTTTGGTGCAACTACCCCCGGAGTCAACTCCAATTTAAGCTTGTTGTCATCAATCATAAAGTTACACGGGGAACTCCTCTAAGTAAAAAAATAAAAAATAAAAAAAGTTAATGGTAGCAAGAAAAGCGCTACAATTTCAGACCACAGTGCCACATAGCTTAAAGGCAGATGTAGATTTAAAAAGACAACAGAAGAAGAGGGGGTTGTGGTTTGATGATTGCTACTGTCTGTGTCTCTCTGACGTGCTGTAAAGCTGACTGGGTGCTGAATGTCAGCCGTCACTCTCTTTCTGGGAGTCTCTCCAAGACTCCCAGAGAGGAAAGAAAAATAGTAGATTCTCCTTTTGGTCCACGGAGTGACTTTGAAATCAAATTGTTACTATTTCTAAAAACGTATTTTACATATTTGGCCCTTGTCATGTGTGAAACTGAAACTCGGTTGTGGTCACAAGTCACATTGCTCTGTGGTGCTGAGCTAAACAGATACAGTACAACTATGAGTCTTCTTACTCACTGTGTTGTGTTCCCTTGTAATGCGTGGAACCACTGGGTGGCACCCTGCCATCGTGAAATTCTCTTTCAAACTGACAACAGATGATCATTTCTCTTTGCTGGCATGAAATCACAGAGCAGGGAACTGTCTCCACATGGCACATAAGCCCCAAATGTCGAAGCATAGGAGGACTACATGGACTCTTTGTGGGCTAATGGTTTTATTAGTGTACAGATTAAGGTCACTGGGGACGCACCTTCTGGACTTCCCAATCATAAGGGTTCGTCTTCAAGATCTTCGTTGAAACAAAGATGTGGAGGAATTGAATACGCATGACTGTACTTGATATTTCTGATTATACGAGTGTGGCCACGCATCATTTGTGTCCTCCTCACTCTTAAGGATTCTCCATACCAACTTAAAGTTGTACTTTAGGACAGTGGCTTTTGTTACAATTTCTTAATCATCTGGTGATCAGATTTATCTTGGGGTCCCTATGGCGTGTCCTGACCCCAGGATTGGGAACCACTGCTCTGCGTTTGTATACAAATGTCACATTCTTATTTAGCCGAATTAAAGAGAGCGGCCGCAACAGAAAAGAAAGTTACATCGTCGCTATCTGAGACTAGATTCCCCGTTTGTCCTGAAGGAAACTGATGGGAAATCGTCTCCACCCTCAGGAAGACACAAAACATAAACATCAGATCTGCCTCCGCCATCCCTCAGAGATGATGTTTACGTGCTGAAGTCTACAAAATCCTCACCAGGGCGCAGTCGTACTGTTTCATTAAACAGCTTCATACATGCCTGTGACTTTATTTCCAAACCTAAGTGTATCATTTTGAACTGTTCAAGTTCAGCACCATCCTATTATGACCTGCGCCCTGTGTTTGTATTAAGAAGGGCCCCTAGCTGGCAGTAATTACAGAAAATTATGAGGGAATATTCCAGCAGCTTAGTCCTTGCATGCTAACTGATCCATTAAAGCCCTAAAATGATCCGATCCAAGTCAGCTTTTCTAAATTACATAAATCTTATTAGAAGAGTTTAACAACTCAGAAAGTGGAGCGGTCACAATACAGCCGCCGTATGACTGAAATCTCAGCGCTGAGCTCAGCAAAATTATGTTGTTTTTGAAATCTCTTCCATAATCTCACACGGAAACCTTTTGTTTCATGTTTAAACCAATTGCACTGACTTAGCAAGCCATGTGGAAAGTTTTTGTTTGTTCTTAACTGGTTACGGTTCAGTTTCTGGCCATTGCACGAATCGTATGTTTTTGTGTGGGTATATGTGCTAACACTGCACTGCACTGCATTTGTACAGTACTCACATGTCCCCATTTGAACCGTGTATGTTGTGAAAAGTGATGCAGCAGAGAAGCTGAGCTGACATTTGACATATCGCATACAAAATGTCTTTTTGACTGACTCTCTAACTGTGATGAAGCCTCAGCGTGTTTTCTGTCAGACAATTTGTCTCCGAAGAACCGGCAGTTTGTATATCCACGAGTTAAGCTGCTTGTTTCAAGTTGACGAAATCAAGAGAAGCTCTTCAAAGCGGACTGGACTGTCAAACAGGCAGTTTTAATGTTTGAAGTGTTCGTTTTCTCCAGAATATAAAGTTATGTACATTTTCAAAGACTTCAAAAACTGGTCCAAATTCAAAGGGAGTTAATGTATCTCACTGTCTGTGAATAAACCTTCCAGGGAAATATTCAGATTCATTATTTTTGACTGCAAGATAGTGTTTATTATTTAACCGCATGTGCCATCTAGTGTTCAAATCAACATGGTGCAACTCCAACTACTGAACATGCACAAAATATATGAATTCCAAGTAGTTTTAAGTATATATATATATATATATATATATTCACCCAATTCAATATATATACATATATATATATATATATATATATGTATATATATTGAATTGGGTGCCTTTGGATATAACAGCAAGATGTATCCTGTAACAGAAGTTCTTTCTGATGGTTGTGAGTGTGATATTTAAATTAAGAGCCCAAAGTTGGTAGGTTTAATTGTTAAGTCATTTGCTATCCATTAACTGTTAACACAACTTCTATTCTCTTTGCTTTTGTACTGTACATCCATTATCATAATCGCATCTTGCCAAATTTAGGCGGCAGAGCGGTTTAATCAACCCATGATTAATATTTGGGAGTCAGCATTAATAACTTGTTTGGCAGGAGATGCAGGAGGGCTGGAGGTGTGGTTGTGGTGTACAGTGTGCTGGCTCCGCGTTCCTTTGTGGCTTTTCATGACGACAGCAACTTGCCATGTTGCCCGAGTGATTGGGATTAAAGTCAGGCGTTTGGTGTCTGACTGTCCGCTGGTGCCTTGCATACAAACAGCCATCGATCAATAATGACACAGCGAAGGGTACATGGGCAGGAAAAGTTAGAGACAATGCAGTGTTGGATAAAATAATGGGACTCTGATCAGACGTGTGTGTGTGTGTGTGTGTGTGTGTGTGTGTGTGTGTGTGTGTGTGTGTGTGCGCGTGTGTCCTTTAAGGTGTATGCCTTAGGATGAATACAGGTACATTTGTGTTTGTGCGTCATTGCAGTCATGAAGCATCGTGTCAACCGAAACAAAAATCTATTTTCAGTCTGCATGCCTTGAATATGAACGTATAATGTTTGTTTCATATTATATAGTAGTGCTAAGTCCAATATAGCACAGTAGCACAGGAGTCATTATTTCCACATACACGATCTTATTATTGTTACTTCTTATTGTTAAAGCACAATGCAAGAACTAATTCATCATATCCTGATTGTAGTCAAGAGAAATGGCCCCTCCATTTAAGATTTTTTATCACATCTGATGGACTCATTTATAACCATAAGGGATGAGAGAGATTACAGAACTAATACAAACAAAATAAAACATTGCACTTGATGCTTATTCCAACATTGTTCGGTAGATTACAGAGATGAGAAAACAGGCCAATTTCAAAACTAGTCAAAAGAAACAGAAAACTTTTTTCGCTGATTGTGTTTGATACACACTTGGGCAATTTTTTGCTCTCCGTCATTTATCATTTGGTGGTACTTTTTAGATCACTGAGTGATATTTTCTATATTTTGTCTCTGAAATCTCTTTTGAACCTTTTCGAGTTCTTCTGCGAAGACATTATTGAACTTGGAATCTACAATATCCACTAACCGTCCAGATTAGCTTGATTCATCTTCCCAAAAAGGGAAGAATTGTTTATTTGGATGACTTAACATCCTAAAGCCTCAATATGTACGTTTCAAAGAGATAAGAAAGACAGGAGATACATTTTAAACTGTAACAATACTACTCGACTTGAGCGTTGCACATTTTAAATGCCTTGATGCCAACAGTCAAACCCAAGTTAGAAATAGCCCTGACCTTCTGTGAGTGATGGGTAATTATACATGCATTTATATGATTAAACGTTTCACTGTATGGCTTCACCCTATGCTATCTCGGACACATGTGGCATCATCTGTAGGAGGTCGTCATGTATTCCCCTCTGGGCCACTTTGTTAAAGGTCATTAGACGTACAGCCACTTCGCTGTGGGACAGGAGGAAATGGCATTAACCGTGTGGCTAAATTCAATTGAATGCTTTTAAAAAAGGCTGGCAGGAGGAAGGAGAGAGCATGTTGAAACCATCGGCCCACGGTCATCCATCAACCTGTGTATCCGTGGCAGGAGGTTACACCCTCCAGTTCAGCTAGGACGCCCAGTTCCAGCCTCCCTCGCTGTCCCATGATGACTCAGGCTAATGTATCTTTACCTGTCTTACAAGCCTTGATTGATGATTTCATCAGTGAGAGACTTTAAAGGGAAATAGTAGCATTTGATTTGGCTGGCATTGCTTGCCCTGATATACAGTATATTAGTTGTTTCCATTATCAGGTTGGGAGCGAATAAACAACAAAGATGGCAAGTCCAAATCAGATTCAGAATCAGAATCAGAAATACTTAATTGATCCCCGGGGGGGAAATTACACAAAGTTACCATGGACAAAATTATGAGAATAAGACCCAGGTTAAAAAATGCATCATACCCTTGTATACGTCTGGATTCTCTGCCAATGGACAACAAAAAGCTGCTTTAGGCACACAGCAAGCAAACACAACACAGCATGCTGAATGTTTTCTCCGGATGCACATTTTCAACAGTCACCCAGTTTGCCCCCGCTGGCCGAGGTTTCTATTGCCAACAGGTGGGAGCGGGAATGTGGGTGGATTTACAGATATTTGTCTGAACCAGTGAATCTCTGTCACACAGTGGCCAGCTGCCTCCCCCAGGAAAAAAGCAATCAAAGGGAGTCCCTCGGTGGTGGTGGGGCACTGCCAGGATGGAGAGCAGCTGAGGGTCTCTAAAGCAATGAGGGGCTGAGTGAAAGAGAGAAAGGGTCAAATGAGGGGAGAAGCTGCTGGAAGTTTGATTTGTGGGGAGAAATGTCAGCCTTTGAAAAGCATTGATCTGACCTGAGTATGATGATGAAAGAGTTTGACTGCAATCAAGGCTCGCTTCTCTCTCATAATAAACCCTCACAATATTTGCAGACCGCAATTCAAACAGACAGCAATATTCTGAAGCACACTGAGATGACCTGAAAGGAAGAAGTACAAAACAAGACTAGTAGTTGATTAATTCAATCCTTAATCCTCAGACACGTAAACACAGAAGAAGCAGCTTTATGTTCCCATCTTGAGGTCTGCTTAAGCACCTCTGTTGAATTCTAATCCAATCCAGCCTCCTTTTGAGAAAATACCAATGAATGTTAAAGTAGATGCGTAGTTGCCTGTGAAATAGCTGACTAGAAATAGTCTTCAGATATGGCACACTGTAGTTTCATGCTTAGCAATCCCCATGAGCACCAACCACAAGATTTGTATGTTTTACCAGTCAGTGACTACTCAGTGTTTGTCTGCCTGCCCCTCCACATTAGGACTTAAGACTGTTTTTGTTGGATGAATTATGGATGCTCTGTTGCAGCTTTGATCTCGCCTTTTCTCTTTTAGAGGCAGAGGAGCATGTAATGACAACAAGCATTTTCAAAGTGTTCTCCCGTCTCCGGGACGGCTGTCAGGGATTTGAGAGAGAGGCTGCACCTGAGGGACGCGATGGCAGAAACACGGACAATCAATTATCTAAACTGCTTTTCAAAACCATTTTGAGCAATCACAACAAATCCCCGTCTGTCCACCTGAGATTCAGCTTCTACTTCAGCTCCAGCTCCGTGGCAGCGGGAAAAATGAGAGATGACAGACGGCACGACCCTCGGGGATAGTGTGCACAAGTCAAGGCAGTGAGACATATCTCCTGATCGGCTGAGGGTACATCGCTGCTCTGTAGCGCTGTGACGCACTGAAGAGATGACCTCCTGAGCCATGGGCTGCACACTCAAATGGCTCGGGCACTCCAGGGTGGCAGTTAGGGTGATTTACACACCTCGGATAAATTAAGGGACAGAAACATGTCTGCTGCCTGCGGCGCCATCATCAGCCTGTCAGCTGAGCTCTAAATCCAGCACAGTGGACAGGAGCTTACCAGGAAATACGCGCAGCAAGACATGATGTTTTTTTTACCTATCATTTGGCCCCCGCAGCGTGTATCAGGCTGTGCTGTCATAAATCACCTCTGACAGGTGACACCATTCTCTACCCCTCACCAAAGATGTCTTTAAAGTGTTACTTTAATCATATACTGTGCATATTATATCTAAATTGTATCTGCTTGATAGGCGGTTTCATCTGTTTTCCCTGTTTATCTAGTTATACTAGTCTTACACAATGTCTACACAGGCTGCGTAGTGAAAGCAACAACTTAGCAGCACAGCAGGAGCAGCTCTCATCCTCCATCTGTATCTACACAGGATGCATTCAGGCGCAGCACTGGCAGCGCTCAGTGCTCAACACACAGTCACTGGGGTTAAGAATCCTTCCCTTGCCAAAGCAAAAAGTAGATACTCTTAACCAGGGTTTATATTTCCACCCATCCTACAAATAGCTTCCAATTAGCAACCCCCCCTCATGGCGACAGGGCCATCAGGTAGGTGGGCACCCAACCAATATTGTTGAGTTGGGCCCACGACGCAGAGAAGGCTCAACAGTGTGTTCCAACATTCGTTCATAACCGTTTATCTAATACGGGGCGGGTTTGATACGACGACTGACAATGGCCGACGCTGATGTGGTTCTGTTGAATCCACTATCACGTCAGAATTAAAGAATGTCAGTCCACGTGCAACGTGTGCTAGCAGAAGGCCTCTCCTCTCTGCCAAACCGACATCACTGAGTACCAGTGACTAAGCTTTACACCATGAGCATGTCAAGGACATGACAAAGCAAATTGCGCAGCATGTGTTTAAATATAGTAAAGAGAAGTGGTATATTTCAAAGCTTTCCTGTACATCGCCCGGTGTTACTCTCATCATGTGACTGCCATAAAAGCCCCCGACTCTCAAGGTCCCGCACTTGTAAAACACTTCTGACTCACGCTGTCATTATACATCCCTGCCTAGACTGGACTTTGCTGTGATTGTCACACACCTCATTCAAATGCAAGACAACCGACTGCTGAGCATGCAACTTCCATGTCAGATTTTAAAGCCAGGACGACGGACCCCAGATATGACACAGGTAAGAGGAAGTCCGGTGGCTGAATCTGTGACTGCCTTTAATCACAGTGGCCTTTGGAACATGTGCTGGAGATGGCAATAAATGCTCTCACAGCAGGAAGAGTCAAAGAGGAGGCTGAAAAGTAAGAGAAAAACTAATTACAAATTAAACTTCTGGCTCCCATGGTGACCACTACTCTAATTGTCCTCCCTTGCATGGTCTTTGTCTTTTGCACTTTTATATTCAAATATTGCCCATTAGCTGAAATGATTTGTATGTTTTTATTGTTTGAAGGTTAAATTGATCTTAAATTAATACATTTCTGTCAAGGTTTCTTAAAAAAACACTTTTGCCATCTTTCTTTTTTGACATGCCATGAGGACAACCTGTAATAAACCTTTATAGCTTTTGGTGAAATATGAAATTTGAATATCTCATATGCCAGTGGAAATGTGAAACTAAATTACTTGACTGACTGGAGTTATCACAGTCTGTTATGTTAAGTGTTATTTTCAACTGTCAATCTCACTCTCCCACACATCCTACACAGACGTGGCTCAGTATTTCATCTGTGAAATACATTATTCCCATGCATGATGACAGTTCAGTCTGTATTAGAGTCCTGCGATGCCAAACTGATGCACACCTCCATATAATTAATGTTAATTTGTGTTTTATTTCCCTCTTTCCATTTGTTTGCTCTTATTAGCAGGGAAGATGAAGAAATATTTGATGTAAATTATCGCATATTTAGGCAACTATTTAGTTAACTCCTTGCAGCTTCTTCCCCCATTAAAACAATTTGACATTTTAGGAAATACGCTTATTCGCTTTCTTGCCACGAGTGAAGATTGATACCACTTTCATGTCTGTATGGTAAATATGAAGCTGGAGCCAGGAGACAGTTAGCCTAGTTTAGCAGAAAGAGTGATAGCTTGTTAGGATGGCCGTGGAGGGGCTGGACTTTAACAGCAGGCGACTTGAGGAGAAGTTAGGTGCAGACCAACCAGGTGTTTATTTCACCCACAACGAAAACATAGTAACAACAACAGTCACACTTCTCATACACAAAATACTGTGGACCACGGCAGCATGTGGCAGCCAGGCTTGATGGAAACACTGTATGTTTGTCTTTACAATTCAATCAATCCCAGCTGAGAGGCGGCGACAATATCCACTAAACACACATCATCAATACGTGCAACAATATCAATAAAAAAACAATATTCAACCTTTCAAGTTTGTGTCTTATTTCTTTTAGCTGTGCTGTATAGCAATTGTGCTACAAAATAACAAAGAGCTCATTCCTTCCGTAGCTCATTTTGCTCTTGAAAGTCTGACTGATACATCAATCGATTCACTGAAACTGCAGTCGTCCACTCGGACCAACACGTTTACAGCAAGTTACATGTGGTGTGCTCCGTCCTGTGCCCTACTGGGCCACAAACCTGACCCCCTGCCCTTCATCTTGCCCCACCCAGCCACTAGGCTCTCACCCAGAGTGGAGGACCACTTCCACTTTCATACATACACTTTTGACATTTTACGTACATCACATACAATATGCCATCTTGTGCCACCATACCACCATAAGACTGTGGAAATGAAGGTGCTCTGGAGAGAAACACGCAATAAATTCACAATGGTGATGAATACGTTGCCTCCCACTAATCGAAAAATGCTCATCAGGAATTCCATTGGAAAGAGGCATGTGGTTCAAACAACGGCCTTCATGAAAAACACTTTCGATGGATCGCTTCTAAAGCAACATAATGAAACCATATTTGCGGATTGGCGGAAAAAAACAAAGAGCTTTAAAATCAAGGTTAAGTTAAATAGCTTCTCTTTAAACTGTGTCAACACTGCGGGCAATCATTCATTGGTATTCATGCTGAAATTATATTCTTGAGAATCAGGGCCTTTCACACATCAGAGGAAGAAATGAATAATAGATGTCACCGCATTGTCATTTTAAAGTGCTCTGAGGTGTGTTTTTCCAGGTGAGCGGGAATTTTATCATGAAGATGCATGTTTTTCTTTTGCTTCCTTTATCTTTTGTGTATGTTTCAATCTCATGCCAGATGATGTTCTACAGACTGCTTGTTAAAATGATGAAGACATAAGCAACAAAGTGGGTGCTTGAAACAAAAGAGCAATGCTCCAGTCCACCTTAAAGACTGAAACCACCCATTTAACTGTCTGTCACCGGCCTGCCGGGAGAACTGCAGAGGAGGAGATAAGATCATTTAATCAGAGCTAGGCGGATTCCTCTCCACTGGGGTTTCAGCTGAACAGAGGCAATTCAGGAGTGATGGGTTCAGCGACAGGGGTCGAGGGTTCACACAGAGTTGTGGGACAGTAACTGGGACTGATTGATAGTCCAAGGGCAGTATAGCTGCACAGGACAGCGAATAGGGCGTAGAGAAAGTACAAGACACTTCCCTGATATCGTAAAAGTCAAAATAAGGTCGAAATAAAGGTCGCAATTACTTGCAAACTTGCCCTCGGGCAGCAAAGTCGTGTTGTTGTCACCTAAACACACACACGTTATCATTCATCTTGGCAAACTGTCTACTTTGACATCGCAGCTAGCCTGCGGCTGTGGTGCTTCAAGCAAGTCTCCACAGATGTGGCAGAATCAGATGGCACACAGCCAATCCCCTTCAAGAACATTGTGACAATGTTAATGTTAACCTGCCTGCTGTATGTTTTATTACTCATGTCTGTTGTTTGGATGCAGCTTACAGCTGAGTGTGTCCACAGTATGTGGCTTCATTATTATTGAGAAGCCAAATTTAGGGAAATTCAGGGATTTACAGAGAGATATCGAATGTGGTGGATGGATTCCGTAGCACATAATATCGAATTTATTTATTTATTTATTTATCAAACGTGGACAGTGTCCTACACAGGCTTTCTGCAAGCTTCTTTCTGGATTTGTTCAAGTACATTCCTTCATACTTTTCTGCATGTGATTATAAACTTCTGCTATAAATGAATAAAAAGGTCTCTAACACAGGCTGGTAATAAATAATAATTTTCTAAGATAAGACTTGAAAAGTGTGTATTGCAGCTTCAAAATGGGTGTATTGCAGTGTGACAAATGGTCAGCATTTGCAATGAGCATTGCAGCTGTGTCAGCATAAAAAAAACCTTCTCTCCTGCAGTGAGGGCGGTTAAATTCGTCACAGTGCAAGGAGTCCTTTCCGCCTGTGACCAGTCCTCTAGTCACCGTTCTCCTGAGCCACAGGGTGGTCCATTGAGCCATTGCAGCACAATTAGATATGCATTGTGGGAGCAGCCATGGGTATCCAATAATAAAATCTAGTGCAAACACAGTTTATGTATCAGCAGGTTCTCTCCTCCTCCTTCGTCCCATGCAGGGTGAGGTCTCTCCAAGCTGAGTTAATCTGTGGAGGAAACATGGTCCCAAAATCTCAAACTATATGTTTTTTGACAAATATCTTGCTACCCTGCTAAGCATATCAGTGCATTGCCATTGGGTTGATGGGTCTAGTAGATTAGAATGCTAGATTGCAACCTATTACAACTGTATTTTAAAGCTGCACTAATCAATATTTATATAATAAGAACAATGGGACAATTTACCATGCATAAGGAAAAGGGCATCACTCGTAGTGACAAACCCGCAGAGAATTAATATCCAACCCTGAAGTCTCCCACAGCTCTATGAAGTGTTTTGGTTTCTGACCCGTAACTTTACTGTTTTGGTTCACTCTCCCCGCTCTCATCAACCTCTTTTGCAGCTGCAGGAATGCTGTTTCCACCCAAATAGCTCTAAAATCCCACAGTACACTACCTGCCCAGCACCAAATGGCAGAGAGACAAAGTAAGCGGCTAGCTGGTGAACACAGTGGAGCATTTAGCAGTAGTGGTGTGCGATACTGCAAGATTTGGTATCGACCCGATACCAAGTAAATACAGGGCCAGTATCGCCGATAGTGATACCGATACTTTTTAATAATTAAGGTTGATACATCATCAAATTGCTAAATCTGAATGAATTTTCATGACCATTTAAGTGTTGTTGTGATTTTTCCTTTGGATTATTAATTAGTTAAAACCCAGGACAGAATTTGGGCAAAGTTTATAGGTAAATAGAAAATACTTCATAATAAAAGTTTTTGTTCAGAAACAATAGAACAGTAACAAAAAAAAAGTCCCCCATACATTGTCATGTCTGGATTTTTTTCTTAAATAAACAAAGTGCACAAAATTATCACTCGAGAACAAATTAAAACAAATTCTTTTTTTGAGGTAGAGTGTTCAGAAACTAATACAAAAATTAAATAAAAATTCTCCCTTCATTGCGCTTCTTTTCTGGATTTCTGGACTCTGTGCTGCTTGTGTGTGTGTGTGTGTGTGTGTGTGCTGCTGGCCGGGCCTGGCGGCTGAGCCTGCTGGCTTGTTTGCCTGGCGCCGCTGAGTCACGTGATGGTACAACATCAAAACACAAGCGGGGGGAGGAGGAGCACAGTGCACCTGCTCCGCGCTGTGGCAGCAGGGACACTTACACAGGCAGCCAGGTCGCCTCTTTGATGAAACCGCAGCAGTGCACACAGGAGAGAAACTGAAACTAAAGTATCGATCTCATTACACTGGTATCGATAATATCGATACCAACGTTGGTATCGATATTATCGATATTTGGATCGATCCGCCCACCACTATTTAGCAGCTGAAAAGACACATATTTCGCTCAGGACTTGGTGGAGACCAAAGCAGAGCTAAAAGGAGGGTGAAGGTTGGACTTTCTCATCAAACTCCAAATGAATCCTAATGTTGCTTTGTATCCGCTGGATGCGTAAGTGGCAGGACATCTTACGCTTGTGCTGTAACCACTTAGCAAAACAAAAGCTAGCAGGCAAACCTCGGATGAAGATAAAACGGAATGGCAGTTTTTTTCTTATATAGGCGTTTTGAACTGGAGCAGCTGCAATTAACACATCCACGTATAATGAAAAAGTAGCATAAATACAACTCATGCAACACATCCCCAAGCCCGACATAATCTGGAAGCTGGAAAGCATGAATTTCAAATGGGCAACTACACATTCATTAATTGATTGAACTCGAGGGGCACCGTGAGCAGAAGGGCACGCAGGTGGCCGCACACCATGAGTCAACAGTGTAAGTGATTTGGAATGTTTTAGCCGGCCTGCGGCAGAGGAGCACAACATCCTCAGGGTAAGCAGTAGCTGAGGCCCGCGGTGCCTGCAGATCAATACAGACCACTTCTCCACCAGCTGCCAGTGCCCTGCAGTGCAAACACAGGCTGCCTCCCTCTGTTTACTGCCCATTTGCCGCCTGCATCCTTGTCTCTCTCTCTTTCTCTCTCAGACTTCCATGTGTTGATGGTTGATGATTGTCTTGCGCCAGGAACTGTGCAGTGCCTTTTTGATCTCATTCAAATACAAATATGAAACTTTCCCTTAAATCACCATGGCGAAGACAAAATAAACAATGCACTTCAGACAGGTGCTGTGTGTCAGGGGTGTGTGTGTGTGTGTGTGTGTGTGTCTGGACTCATTAGAAGTGTGAAGCGGTACAGCTACAGCAGGAGACTCCCTCTCATTTGTCTCAGCAGTGCCTTCCTCTGCTTGTGCCGATTACCGCCTCCTCTAGAGTGTGATGAAGGAGGAGGGTCATGGCGGGAGAAGGGAGGGAAAGAAATGAAAGCCAGGGAGGCAAATGAGACAGAGAGCTAGACTCAAGTCAAAAAGGGAAGTAATGAATGCAGATGAAAAATCTGTCCCGCTGTCACTGACCACAGTTACCCACCTACACTGTCAGCAGCAGTGCTAAAAAAAAAATGGCATGTAAGACTGAGCTGGCTCTCGCTTTGCTGCAGAGTTAAGGGAAGTAGGGAAGTTTTGACATTGTACCTACCAGCATGGCATCTTAGCTCTTAGCATGAGCACAAATAACCCATGTGTTCGGGGTGTTGCAAGCCATTTGGTCAAATTTGCTCGATTTGTGTCTCTAACTGTGCTCTCCCTCCCACTCTTCCTGCTGTGCCTTCCTCACTGACCTTGTCCTTGAGATACTGTACTCCTCTCTCTCTCACACACACACACACACACACACACACACACACACCCCATCCTATCCACCACTTAGACACACACACACACACACACACACACACGGCTCCTTCCAACCACAAACTGCTGAGG
Source organism: Enoplosus armatus (assembly GCF_043641665.1). Taxonomy (NCBI): domain Eukaryota; kingdom Metazoa; phylum Chordata; class Actinopteri; order Centrarchiformes; family Enoplosidae; genus Enoplosus; species Enoplosus armatus. Next base: position 19,132,644 of record NC_092191.1, read on the forward strand.
TTTAACACCACCTTTTTTTAAACATTGAGCATGTCCAAGTCTAAGTTTGACCCACATTTCTGTACAAAGACGCACACATAATATGTGTGTGTACATGCACGTAGTTCGTTTCTGTGTGTAGTGTCCCAGGAGATTCATGACCATGGCTGTAATCTCACATTGCACTTGGCTTTAATGTAGCAGTAGTAGAAGCAGCACTATGGTTCTCCTCAGGTTACAATAGGCCGTAAATGTTTTGCGTCCAGGCATCAGGGTAATGAATGGGGTTCAATCAATAGCCTGTCTGTTCAGAACAAACCGTTGGAGAGAAGAGGCTAAAAGCGGAGACTCTTATTGATTATACACAAAGGGAAGATGTTTTTCTGAAAGATTTATCATAATGGAACACATATAGTTCTTTCAAATGTCAGATCATGGATTATCCAGCATAAATTGAATGATTGTGCAGATGTTAATGCTTTATAGATGCAACTGTGAACTCACAGTTGACATATCAACTCTAACATATTGAGACTGATGTAAAACAACAAGATATATGACATCTACAAGACTTTTATTCCCTGAATATTATAGAAATTCATTAGTTCACTTTGCAGTGAGCAGTAAATTGATAAATCGGACGCTTATGAATCATCATCATTTTGCATCATCAGAGATGAGTCGCTCCACCTGCCTCTGATTTCCATTTGACTGTCCAGCCAAGTTGAAGTGAAACATCTGAAATGTTGCCAGATATAGTGTGGATCTGATATGTATCCAAATAAACAAATATGGATCCTTGAACATCAAAAAACACACATCAGGAGCGCCTTGGTAGCCGAGTGGTTACAGTGCATGTCGCATAACTGCGGCATTGCTGGTTCATTTCCGCCCGGTGACCTTTGCTGCATGTCATACCCCCCTCTCTCTCCCTATGCTTCCTGTCTGCCTCTGTCAAACTGTCCAATAAAGGTGAAACGCCCCCAAATAATTATCACAAAATAAAAATAAAATACACATCAACCACGTAAATGGCAAGGATTTTAAGAACTGCAGTTAATGTTGGCTACATTTGATGTTGCTTGAAGAAGAAAACAAAGAAATGCACTTGCAAAACACTGTAACAGCTCATGAAACTAATGACAATACAGTCATAGCAGCGAACGTAGCGACTCATAAAGCGGCTTCATCACATGTCAGTATCTTTGCCTCAGTCTCAGCAAAGGGAGCATATATTCAGAATGCTAAGCACTGTAGCGTGAGTAGTGAGAGTCAGCGTCAGCAGAGCAGATCTGATGGCAAATACCCTCAATCAACTAGATCTTCTTGTGTGAAAGTTGTGAACACTTCACATAACAAAGTCATCAGTTAGGCACAGTTGCCAGGGTCACTGTATACAAAAGCTGCAGTCTTTCTGAACACTTCTTCGTCACATTGCTACATATCAAACAATGTCTTCATTCAAATACACTTATGATAATGATTCATCATCATTCATTAATTAGGTGTAATAATCCAGCCTCACACTCAATAGATCACCATTTTCTCCCTGATAGTCCAGCAACACATCCCAAACCTCGCTGCTGCGGAGAGAGCAGCTGTAACTCTAACCCATACTGTGTTTTTAAACGTCCCTCCTGATTCTAGACATGTGTAATCTCTTGACTGTGTGGCTCCTCTGACGTAGTTTCAGGCAGTTTTCAGCCTCCAGTTCACTGTTGATGGTGTTTCCCTGTAGAACAGATTGTGCTGCCTCACTTGGCCCGTGGTGGCTAATACTGATTGTTTGCTGTGAAGCAGTTGTGTGCTTGGCGAATTGAGACTTTGTAGCATCACTTCACACAAAAAAAACAACCAAAAAACATCCCAAAATAGATGTTTTAAATTTTCTCCCCAGGAATCTGTGACGATGCCCTTAAGGGACGGATTTAGTTACATGGGAGCTCATTAAAATTGTGTTTTTGTGTGTATGTGTATTTGTTATTTTTTAATATTAGAGGGTTCTGTTTTTTCAGGAGAATAAAGCCAGGCACCTGTTCCGAATTTCTCCCAAAGATCATAAGAAAATGAGCTGGCACATAAAATAGATATAAAGCGTCTGCTTCACCTCATTACATCTAATGGAATCTGTAATGTTAATGACGTCTCTGTGACTTATTTTGTCCTTGGCGTTGGCTCTGCCACAGCAGCAGTGACATTAATTGCCGCAACATAATACAAGACCACGACACGTCATCATGAAAGTGAGCGAAGCACAACACTGGTCTCGTCGGATTTTCTGTGCCAGTTGCTGTTTGCTCAGAGTGATTAGCGGCAGCAGGCAAGCAGTACGCCTCCGCCCTGTTTCAAACCAATGTGGGAGTCAAGCGTAACAGCTGCTGGCTTTAAATAAAGCTAAAATCATTTGAGCACGAGCCAGGGTGGAATCACGCTCCCCAATTTCCGACCGCAGTTAATCAGTTTTTCCATTTGTGACAGGCCGCATGAGATTGTTCTGACAACTTAAATGATGGTGTTGTTGTACAACGTGGATACAGATGTGGGTGGGATGTCGCATCATAAATGTGCATAATTTCACATCTAAAATATATACTATTATCACATATTCTGCAGCCTACACACAGACACGCATCCGCTCATCATCAGACAGAGATGCATTTGTTCTCCCACACATGCTCATCAAGACGGGATTTGAATGACAATGATGCGATCACATCCGGGAGGTCAAACACAGCTTTTACATTAGTTATTCATGATAATTGAATATTTCATAATTGCATCTCAAGGTAATGGATGCATAGGCCTGACCTATACGACAGAGAGACAGGTGCACTGAAATATTGTGTGGTCTGTGATGGATGGAAGCATCAATACACTAACACTGTTGTGTCGGCTTAGATAATACCTCTCCTGTATGCACAGTTATTGACACAGTTTGCAGGCAGGCAAGCAGAACAAAAGCACATCTGTATCATCTGTAACAGGAAGGGTGTCAAAAAGATTCTGAATAAAAAGTTTGTAAAAGAAATTCTCAGTTTTTTTAGTGACGGCTGAAGAGAGACAGGAAATTGAACCTGCGCCACTGCGGTTAGGACTTTGTACATGGTACGCACGCTCTACAAGGTGCCCAAGAGGGTGTCTGTTTGTCAGACATTTAAAGTAATGTGCAGGTCTCATGGGGATGAATATTCATGATGAAACAATAACTATGAGTGTGATAATACAGCAATTTATATGGTCAGCACACAAATAAATAATAACTGTGTACCAAAGTGGTGGACAGAAAGACTGACAGACTGAACATCAAGAAAGGGTGAACACCTCTCACTCTGCAACTGAAACCTCATTATTTTACTCAAGACCAAGTGTCCAGTGTTACCTTTACAGATTAGAGTTCCTGATGTTATGGCACAAAGGAACACAATATAATGAGAGGTAGTAACGGTCTGCATGGTGAACTTTAAAAAGGTCAAAGCCTGCATGAGGAGAGAACGTGGCGAGGCTATAAAAAGCTCATTGGAGGTGCCTGCACGTGTCCACCCCTCCCGCTGTTCTGCCTCCACAGTAGTAGCACAGTAGCCAGCGAACTTATATGACTGAATATTATTCAAAGACTCTCCACTTCAAAAGGGATCTGAGAGAATCTTCTGAATGCTCCTAGCTTTCCCTGCTGGCAATAAGCGGGTCAGTGTTTTGTTTTAGCATGTGACAGCTGACTCAGCACGAAATTACGTTTATACGTTTATATTTGTCTTGCCTAATTCATTTTAAAGACAATGTAAATGTTGCCTGGACTACGTTCACAGCAAAGGTTTTTGTCTCCAGTCTTTGTGCTAAGCTAGCTGGCTGTAGTTTCATATTTATGGTACAGACATGAGAGTGGTATCAATCGTCTCATCCAACTCTCGTCAAGAAACTAAATAAGCTTATATCCCAAAATGTTGATGTACTTCTTGTACTGTGTGCGGTGAGAGCTTGAACTTGACCATATTATCCGGGAAAACAAACGAAAGTCAGTCGACATTTTGCAGAAGCTTCCAGTATAAAAGTTTTGTGACTTCAGGGATACAATCATTAAAAATGTCAGCTCTAGGAAACATTGTTGTCTACAGGAGGGAAAGTGTGACTGGCTCTCTTTAAATGGAAATCTCTGCACTCCTTGCTTTAAAGCCTGAATAGTATAGTGTATTATACATGAATCCTTTCATGACTTTCTACCACAATTCTATACATAACACATGAAGACCTTTGAACTAGATAAAAGGTATTATGACCTGCCTACAGGCACTGCAGCCACCTTAAAGCTGGTATATTAATCAATATATCAACGTATCCATCTGAGGGGTTTATTTAAACGCCAGCTAATTTATTAACTGCCATTGAGAAATGTTGATTTGCTTGTCAGGTTGGGCACCTGTCCTGCTGATCATGCCAATAAAATCTTCAAAGCCTTTGGCAAACTGGAACTAACAAGTTTCACACTTCAAAATCAACAGCAAGCCCACTAATATCACACTTCCCTGGGCAGCATGTCTTTCAGTTTAAGTGATTTAAGTGAGGCGTCTGCACATCCTGGAGAAAGGTGTATATTTTAGCTCAGGAAAAGGCCACTTTCTTCATGTAACAGTGTGGTGATTAAACTTGCAGGTGGATGGATGGATGGATGATAGAATGTCAGCAGCAGAGAGAATCATTAAGGCATTTCTTTCATCCCTTCAGGTAGCTTGTGGCCTGCTGACAGAACATGACAGATTGATGCAGCGCCTAGATTATCGCCTCTAACACTGAAATTGATCCTGAATCAACCTCAGTGACATTTGCCGTGGTAATTACAGAGAAAAAGGTAATCCTTCCCACAGAAGTTAGGGCCAGTTTGGGAACGGCGTACAGTCAGAGCACCGTGAGGGGTATCTATAGTAGGTTATAAGATGAAATGAACTTGGAGGGATTATTGTCCATCTCATTTTGCCTAGAAACATGAGCAGTTTGTAACTTTTGCACTGATTTTCTCCTTTGAGATACTATGAACAGCTATCACCACTCATTCGGTGACACTGAAGCAAAGCAATAAGCTGAGCGGGGACAAATTAAAGGCCACTATATCATAATATGTTGCCTTTAAGAACAAATGTATCTCCAAGGTCAAAGAAAACGTTCGCCTTCGACAAGCAATTTCCTGCACAGACGTCTGTTCTTTGTCTGAACGTAAAGAGAATATATTTTCCCTTTGGCTTTCCCTCGGAGAACTGTGGCTTTGACAGTAAGCACGGTGTAAATTCCACCCTGCGCACGCTCCAGGTCTGCACTCACAGCAAACACCTGCTGTTAGGGGAGCGTGCCATTACCGCAGCATGTAATACGCTTTATGCAAGACAAAATACACCCTGATGCACTAATATGTGCCACTTAGTTAAGAGACTGTGTGAAAATTATTATTATTATTATTAGAGCCTCCCGTGTGTTTTTAATATTTTCTTTGAATATTTGATCTTTATTTTACTTTATAATAAGTCTAATTCCAGGTAGAAACTTGGATTAGAATCAAATGTAAGTAAGAAATGAATGCCTTGTGAGTAAATAGTTTTTTGCTATTTCATAACATTTGCATGCTTCGGACTAGTTTCCTTTGTTGCTGCATCTGTAAACTTTTGGAAGCTGTTGCAGCGGCCTAATTTCCTGATCAATAACTGAAATACTGTGGCTAAGCTCTTTTGGCTCCCGTATAATTATTAATATTCTTCCGTGCGGCCGTGTCAGGCCATTTGCGACTGATTGCTGGTTACAAGAAATCGCCTGTCACTTGGTTGAAATGTCAGACAGCCCGCAGCAGGCTTTTTAGCTGTAATCACACGGATGGAGGATCCCCCACCTGGAAAAATCAGTGGAGGAAGGTGGAAAACAAAGGGTGGGCAGAGGAGAGCCACAGACAATAAAGCTGTCTCTGATTTGAAAATGGACCATTCTGCTGGCAAGAAACACACAATCCCTTCGATGCAAGCATCAAAGAAACATCCAAACCTCCTCCCTCGGGGTCTAACTCCCCAAAGGCCTGCAGAAGAAGAGACCTCATCCCCCATCAGCAAATCGATTCCTAATGAGGTCAGAAGACTTCAAACACAGCTCTGACTCTGCTCCCACAAACACGAACGGTGATGTATTAAAGATGAGCCGATCGTCTTATACCTGCCTCTGTCTTCCTCTTGGCTCTTCCAAGACACATTCAAACCTCCACATTCGCACCTTTGACCCGGCTCCTCGTTTCATTGATAAGATTCCTGAGAGCCGGACGTGTCCACCAGGAGGCTTAACTCCCCCAGCGCCCTCAGCCTCCTCTGCTCCTCTGTTTTCCTGCTGCGTTATATAACCGGGAACAGGTTGCAGTTAGACATGGCCGACACATACATCAGACAGACGCAGACGGAATTGATTTCGGTTACATCACTCCTCATTACATGCTGTTGAACTTTACCGATAAATCAAGGCTTGCATTTTCCTCCCGGCTGACCATAATTCACTGACTCAAATCTGCTTAGGTTAGATGGTTAAATTAAAGACAGTCAAGCGTAACAGCAGGATTTGGAAAGATGCTCTGAGACTCCCAGGTTCACGTTTGGGGAGAATTAAGTGGTTTAAGTTGTGGGCTTCTTTAGCCAGTATTTAAGGAGATAATATAATATGAATATGAATATGATAAGAAGAAATTGATCAGTTTGGCCAGACGGTGAAATAAAATAATGATTCAACTCAAATCCAGTTCAGTGAAGCGGTTACATTGGCTGGAGCAGTTTAATAAACAAGACTTTCTAATGATCATTCCCAGGATCAGCTGTATTATTTTAGTGGGAATTTGATTTCCACAGGTGGGCTATGACAACTGAGGTTTATTTATTATCTTTCTGCTCCGGTTATTTCCATGAAATGCCAATGATTGTTAAGACAAAACTAAGGCAGGCTTTGAATTAATTAATGAATTCATCTAACCGCTGCGAGGGGCTACTGGTTGCACCTGGTGCATCACAATCTTCGATCTGGAAACCAGACAAATCTGCAAGGCCATGTTTTATTTGCTCTGGCAGATGCGTCTGGCCCCCCTTCTGTTCAGACAGATTTCCAACCGACCCGGCCCAGGTCGGGCCAATCACAGCTTTTTATCTGCGGGTTTGATACGGTGACTGACAGAGGAGATCAGCTGAGGCATTTTTCGTAAACAGCAAAGACGGCTGCCGCTGACGTGGGCGGTATATTTTCTCTAAAAGAAGAACAAACAACTGCACTTAAAGATTTTGTTGATAAGAAAGATGTGTTTGCTGTACCTCCAACAGGGCGCTCAGCTCTACGTCGCATGTTTCATTGCTCTGATTGGTTGTAGCGTCCAGAGACATTTTGGCCTGCGCCCATTAACAACGCCCCTTGGAGGTTCCAGGCTAATTCACATTCGCAAATTGGTCTGGTGATGTCAGGCTATCACAATCCACAAAGTCAGTCACATAATATGTTTATTAGTAGTGCTTTTATTTGTGAAAACATAAGCTGCTAGTAAGACCAATACGTCAGCTAGTTTCAGTATAGCATGAGGTAACAAATATCTTGCACAACTTTTACAAATTCATACATCACAATGCCAATGCGAACATGCTGGTGTTTGCCATGTATAATGTTGACCGTGTTCATTATCTTAGATTAGCACTGAACGCCAAGTACAGCAGAGGCTGATGGGAATGTCATGAGTTCAGCAGGTTTTGGCTCATAAACCAAAGTATTGGAGAAATTTCAATTTGGACCTGATGATGGTGCTGCAGGAGTCAGAGGATCACCAAAGTTATTACGTTTTCATTTCACTGTCACCGCCACGACTCAACAAAACAGCATCAGAAAGTCAAACTTCAAGAAATACATTTTAAAAAGAAAAAAAAACTGCAGAGCAAAAGCAAAACAGCAATACGTTCATAGAGTTTGCTGAAACAGAAAGAAAGTTATTATGATGTCACAGTGCAGTTGACCTTTGACCTTTTGGGTAAGAAAATGTCACCACTTCTTCGTTGTATCCCATTAATTGAAAAATGTGTGTTTCCTTGCTTAATATTAATACTTAATATTATTTGACTCATGAGACCTGCTTTTGTGTGGGGAAGTTTTACAATTCACACAGTCAAGTACTACCACCCGTCTTCTCATTCGAGGACATTCTGACAGCACACGATCAAAAGGACACAGTTAAAACACAATTATTGCTGCACATTATTGCATGTGGATTTTATTTTACACTAACTTTTCCTGAAATAGAATAGCCTATCTGGAAGTTTGAAGTGTGCCCTTACAGCCAAAAACCCATTTCTCTACATTTCTTTCCCTCATGTCTCCCTGACGTTCACCATAATATGAAGCGCACTGCTGAGGCAGCTGGAGATATGAAGTCGGCAAGGGAATATTATTTTCTCAGGCCGGTGCCCGGGCAGAGCGACAAAGAGGTCGGTCTGAGGAAACACAAGAATCCTACCCGCAATATAAATATTCATAAAGGCTGAGCCATGTTGGCATTTCAGTAATCTGACCAGGAACACACAATGCACAAACACAGCACACACATGGATCAAGGTGACTGGAGCGGGAGTAGGTGAGAAATGATAATAAAAGCAGTACATTTCAATTAGCTTTGAGGCCTTTAATAACACAAATGGCACAGACTCAATCTTCCTGCAGGATGTTAGAGCAGACAAATTCACTCATGTTGCAAAGTTGGTGTGTGACTGGCATCAAACCCCGACAAGATGTACTCATTCATCACCACAGCAGCACTTCATTAATTTGTCTCTTTGAAGCTTGATTACGAGGGGAGCCGTGCAGGAAATACGAACATGATTTGCAAACGTGTCTTTTTAATCCCATATAAGCAATAATTGAGGAAATCCTGAAAGGGGTGCTTAATGTTCTGAAGGATTGCTCTGCGTTTCTACATTTTGTTTTGAATCAATGCATCTGTCCAAGAAATAATCCCCTTTTTTTCCCGCCGCGGTTTGTGTAGGCATTAAACAAACGAGACACAATGTGTTGATTAGCCAGCAGAGTGAGTTGTAGTGAGCCAGGCTAGCTGTTTCCTCCTGCTTTTTGCTTTTAAATGGAAAGCTAAACTAATCCCTTAAAGACTGTAAACAGTTAGTCTGGCTCTGTCCAAGTAACAACATCTGCCTACCAGCCCCTCTAAAGCTCAACTGAGCTCACTCTCCATTTAAAACATTACACCTCATTTGTTTAGTCTGTAGTGCAGTTTTGCTGGGGGGGTCACGTGCCGTCGTATTTCTTGGCCAGGAACAATGGTTTTCTAAATCTAAGTTAACCAACTGACATTTAAGCATCAGTGTCTAAGTATTATTTCAAAGAAGCACACAGACACACACACCCATACTGAACTCCCTGTATAGCCTTCATTTTACTATATTGTGGTAATTCTAATGTAAAATACTGTTAGACTGAGCACTCACAATGTGATCAGCGGCAATCACAGCTAATAACTCACCAAGACTGTCATCAGATGGTAACATCAGCGTACAGATGCCAGTTAAATGATTACAAAAGTGATGTACTGTATATGGTGGCATTCAAAGCTTCTTTATAAAGAAACCATGATTGTTAAGCAAACTGCTACTCGATGATTGTGCACTGACAGCATTTCTTCGGCTACCTGGTTGCCTGACTGGCTGGTCTCTCTGTACACCCTCCTGGCTCAGAGGGGCTCCACTGCTGGAAGTAATTCACTGCACTCAACAGTATAGTTTGTCATCGCAGTGCTGCATTTCCTTTATATTTGCTTCTCGAATGGTTGAATTTTAAATGAGTGTAAAATGAGAGTATAGTGCCATATTGTCATTGAACCGTTGAGTCCTTGCAGAAATGCTGTATTGTCTTGCATTCAAATTATCTTGGTCAATGTGCAATATAAATGATATGCACATCAGCTAGATGCTGACAGAGGAGTCATTTGAACCTTCCTTCATGATCATTTTAATCCTTAAAATCTCAGTATGTGACTTTTAATAATAGTAACAATTTTCTATTAAGGTAGGGTTCATACAAAGTCTTGAAAGTTTGGAAAATGCTTAATTCTACCCTAATAATCTGGTGCTTCATCCACACCATCACTCATGTAACCAAACATATTTCAATATTTGGAATGAAACGATTCCATCATCATATTTGTTTGTCGCCTGGCATCTCAGCAAGCACTAAATAATCATCAAGTTAATATGAATTGAATTGATTGCTGTGGGTTTCGGATTTCGGTAAACTTCTATTTTTCACAATTGCATTTATAGCAACAATTTAGATTTGATGATAAAGACTTCAAGAGTCTGGTTTAGTTACCTTGAAGGTGCTGAGTTTTACCCTTAAAAAGCTGTACGAACCCTGTTGAGGGCAGGTGATTAAGTAAATTGTTAGTTTTAAAAGTGTCAAAAGTAACTGTCCCGACCCCCAAACAGCCCTCCATCTGACCTCTGTCCACTTATAAACCTGACCGGGACACAGCCACAGGTCTGTTCTCACTAGGAGGAGATTGGCTGAGCAGTGACGGCGACTCAGGGAGGATCGGATGGCCACCATCCTCTGACTATGTCACCTGGTTTCACCCCCCACATGTATGAGCATAAGTTTACAGTGCCTGCGGGGGTCTGCCGAGTGAGAATGGAAGTCTGTAGAGTTCCTTTCATCATCTATCATCAGCTTCACCACGGGGGCAACACTGTCATATCAAATGGCTGTCTGCTGTTCACTCTGGCTGTTAGAGGGAACTTAACTGGATTGGCCCACAGCAAGCGGCTGCCTCAGTGTAATCCATCTCTGGTGTGGGTGTTCGTGAGATTCTGCTGTGTTTCTGTCAGGGTTTCTCTGCATCAAAGCTAACAATGAAAATAATTCCCATTAAGTAATTCCATGATCAGTCACCAATCAGTCCAAGTAGCACATATCGAAGGTGCTGCATGCTAATGTCCAACATAGAGAGTACATTTACACCGAAACATCAATACAAGTAATGAGATATTCTATGAGCAGCGTCTGTGTCAATACCCCACCTGCTCCGGTCGCTGTCTGACATTTACCTGACTTTTAGAGCTCCACTCCCACTTTCACCGCGATTTCCAGTCGTCTGCTTCCTTTCTACCCCTGGAGTCCCGGTAGGAAATGAAATACAGTTACTGTATTGTCTGACACTGGCGTGCACTAATCCTGGATTTTGCGGTCCCAGTGCTCTGCTGTTTCTGCTATGACCTTTTCTCTTTCCATTCCTCAATGCCGCATTAACAATATGGACCCACGGTAAAATACCATCTGCTTTTGCCTGCTAGCAAAAGCTGGGGTCTCTGATTGCACCCTCCACTTATAGTTGAGACTAACAGATTCAGTAATTTGACTACCATTATAATCTGTTTTTATTGTTGAATATAATAACGAGGAACGTAACACAGGTAACTGAACGCTGCCTGCAAAATGGGCAACCAGCCATGATGTTGTTATTGTACTCACCTCTTTCTCAGACACCGTGATTTTAAATGGCTGTCTTGGGGTAAAAAAATGTAAAAATGTGGGAGGTTTAACATGCATTTTCGACCACACAGAGCGCTGTGAACATGTATGGTGAGCCAGACAGTACGGCCCTCACTAATCACACCATCATAAAAGACTATCCTCCTAGAGGCTTTTGCAAGAATCTGGTTACTTCCTCACTTCCAGTACATTATGAGCGTATACAGAGTAATGCTGACATTACGTCACAGGCCTGACCCCCCCATGTTATTGTAGCACAGCAACAATAAACCAGCCGTTCAAACTGAAAGCTTGTACCAAACTAATTATAAGCTAATGGAGCAATAACTCGGTCCAATAGGTTATTATAACATACTTTTTGTAATGTTTTCCTCCAAATTCATTTACATGTTGCTGTGTCTGCAAGTGGAGTCATGTTTAGTAAGTTGCCTTAAGCGGGGCGAAGCGAAGAAGAGCTTTAGATGCAAATTACCACATCTAACATAATGACTGGGGTGTTGTAATTGCCTGACCTGCAAGACGGAAAGCAATTCAGATGGACATTAATTATGCAAATCAATTGTGAAATCACAATAAATTGGTTTTAAATAGCTGCAATATCTCAGGGGAGCCTCCTCCAGACTCCCAGGATGGAGTTCACATTTTTGGCCTCTGCTAAAGCCACCCACCACTCCTGTTTGTGAAACTCACAAATTACCTTTTGTAAATTAAGTCTTGAAGAGATGTTGTTCTAATAATGTGCAGTTGTGTGTGTGTGTGTGTGTGTGTGTGTGTGTGTGTGTGTGTGTGTGTGTGTGTGTGTGTGTGTGTGTGTGTGTGTTGGGGACATCAATCCAATCAATGTGAAGAGGAGGGCCACCAGTTGTTTATGAATCAGCATTTCTCACCGTGACAGCGAAGGACATTGAAGATGACACTGAGGGTTGCTCGCAGTGCATGTTTCAGAGCGAGGTGAGGAGACGTCATCTGTAAAGCTGTTAGCTATAAAATGATGACCACTGCAGAGAAGTTGGCCCGAGACAAATACAAACACTCTTGCTCTTATGACAGATTTAGAAAGCAGGACTTGACTGGCACGAGATTACCCAGCAGTGAGGTGAGGAGGCAGGCTGATTGAGCTGAGCAGGATAGAGGCAGCTGACACTGACAGGTCCCACTGGGTGAGTGTGTCCTGAAGGCTCCTAATGTCCACGGGCACATGAAATCCACGTATGAAGAGAGTGCATCTGCGAAAACAACCAACCGCAAAAACGAACTCTAAGCTACTTTTGGCATGCACTGATACGTGAGTCAGTCATCGTCGGAGGAGGAGGTGTGTGTTGTATTCTGTGCTGACTTCAAACCTTCTGCAGTGCTGTACTAAAAAACTCCAGAGATGTCAGTCACATCAGAGAGAAAGGTGAAGAAAACATTTGAGAGGAAGGGGGGGAGGATGTCAGCGCTCAAAAGAGAGATCAACAAAAGAGAGAGACGTGCACAAAAGCAAATGCTGCACTGACACAACAGCTTCAGACTATGTCTGTGAAGATGTAGGTCAGGAGTCTGTGTGGGGAACAAAAGTAAACTCTCCTCCATCATTTTTAAACACAAATGCATCTCAAGGCCACTGAAAACACATTACATGAAGCTATGGGAATACAGCAGGGGATGTGCACACAGATACTGTCAACTCCATAAACGCTTGAGATCAAATCAAGACCCGCTCACATGCAGCGGGAAAATTGTCTATGGAAAACTTTGGCTTTTATTGATTTTATTGATTCTGATTATCTCAAAGTGAGTCGTTTTTTTTTACCACGCTAATATATGAAGTGTTTTATTTCAAACGTGGAGAAAAAGTCATTGAAAAATGGTTTATGGCACAACAGTTATGTTGTTGGTCAACAGACGGATGTGAGCCCAATATTCACTTCAATTTTAGCTCTGTTTTGGTCTCCACTAACTCCTGAGGGAAATATCTGGGTCTTTAGCAGCCAAATGCTCCGTTATGTTGCTAGCTAGCCGCTAACTGTGTCTGTCTGCAGTTTAGTACTGATTATTAGAGCTTTCTGCCACAATAGGAAACAAGGTTAATGTGAACCTGCCGGAGTCGGGTAATAATTCCCTGTAGTTAATTACTACAAGCAACCCATTTCACATTACACACAGTCATTTCATCAATCGTGCATATGAATTTGAATATGTTGCTTTTGGAAACTACCTCTGCATCTCTCAACGCTCGATAACACTGGCCTGGCTCGAAAACACTGGGTGCAATACCAGACACCAGCCTGACAACAAAACCCGTTTGGATCGGTGCCTCCACTGGAGGAGACAAACCTCCGGGGGTGGGAAATAGATCTGAAGCATCCAAGAATACCTCCACTGCTCCTCTGTGGCTCTGAGAAGTGCAGACCTCAGTGTCAATGATAACCTTTTCATGTGTCTCTCACCACGGCATGTTAACACATGTCCCAGCTCACATTTGCAGCACTTGCTCTGAAGTAATACTTACTCACATAAATACACACACACACACATCTATCTCATGCAATTACTGCGAGAGAAAGATATGGTTTACTCTAATGAATTATTCATAACTGGATAAAGATGCACCACAAAGGTTAGCGTGTTAATCTGCAGTCTCCGGCTCTGAATCCCTTTAAAAGATTATTTCTTGAATTCAGCTGACATCAGTGCCCGCCATAATTAAGTTGCGTTTTTGCGGGGGCAGAATTGGGCCACCAATCTGTGACTCACGGCGATTACAGTTTAATTCTGGCTGGCCTCGTAGCTGCCTGCGATTTGACTTGGGTCTCGTGAAACATTAGAACAAAGTGATTTAACTAGTTTAGAGGAACATTCCTGACATTGTCTCACCGCAGTCTAACCTTGCACATGTGCACATCATCTGCATGTGCCGATATTTATCTCTATTCCTTGTTTTCTGGTTGATCCAACAACCACACAAGTTGTTGCAGACTTTGTTTACATCGCTATTTTATCTTACCCTGGAGTAACCTTGAATGCAACTTTTACATGTCAAAGACGCTGCTGGTCTCCAACATTCACACATTTTGATTGGTCAGACAGACAGTGGCGCTCCTTTGGCGAATTCTCAAAGACACTTTGCAGTGACAGCGAGGAGGATACGATGCAATGCGAGGATAAATGTCTCAGTGTGGTAATGACAGTGACAGTCGCTGTGCGATTCGATTGATTTCAAGATAGTAAACAGCTTAAATCCAGCAGCAAGCCTGGAAAAGCACAAGCATTTTAGCTGCTACAAAAGTGTGAAAGCAGATGTGGGAAGATAAAAGCACACTTTCCTTTAACTCTTTAACGCACTGTATACAGCAGAGCATTACAGCTGCACCATCCCCTGTCCTCCACTTCCAAATTCACATTCTGCTCTCTGTTAATCCCTCGCTGAGTGCGGGAATTACATGACACAATCATGTGAGAGAAGCTGGTTTTCGGCACATGCATTAAATAAAAAAACAAGAGCGGGCTCCAGCTGCTCTAGCAATGAATGTGGTCTGTATGCAAATCTGGAGGCTCCTATAGCGCCACTGCAGATGTGACGGCACTCTGTGGAGTCGGGGGGATCAATCAGGATCTGTCAAGGACTTTTGGAGTAGCTCATCAGGGTCATCACTGCCTGCGTCATCATTTGGGTAATTTGATGAGTCAAGCCAGAGCCATAGTTAGAAGCAATGAAATGAACACAAAAAGAATTCAACATGTTTAAACATATTTTAAAATACTTGATCCCAAACCGGCTTCAAAAACGTTAAAGTAATAGTCCCTACATATTTTTACAGAGAGTTAGATGAGAAGATCAAACCCATCTGTACGCTATGAGGCTAGAGCTAGCAGGCAATAAGTTCAGTCTAACATGAAGACCAGAAACAGCCTGGCTCTGTCCACAGAAAAAAATCTCACTAATTAACATGATTATATCTCGTTTGTTTAATCTGAAGTGTAAAAACGACCAGCCGATAACGCCTCTTAAAACCACAGCACATCATTTTTACATTTTGTTCTTTGTACCTAACCACCTGCTGACTGTAGCTTCATATTTACCGTACAGACATGAGAGTGGTATCGATTTGCTCTTTTAACTCACAGCAAGAAAGGGAATAAGCACATTCTCCAAAATGTTGAACTATTTCTTTAAACCCCCACTCTGCACTGATCTCTTTGACAGCTCTGAAATGATTCCCTCCCTTGTTCTGGCTCTTTCTGGTGCAGGACTTTGCTTTTTCCATTGGAGATAACAATTGTGCTTTTAATATCCAATAAAGAACAGACATTTAGGACTAGAATTGCCTTTCCAGCAGAATGCAAAAGTGAAAAAGTCAACAAATGAACACCTTCAGTTTCGCCTGCAGCCGGGTGGTCGTGCATAACAGTGGTTCTAATGATTGAATAAACTGACGGGCCCTGATTATCACCTCGTCTCTGGAGCTCCACACCAGCTTGTACACGAGAGACAGACGGCAGTTTACTCAGTGAGCCACTGCACCGTGACTGGAGAGTGTCAGTAAAGGTATAATGGTATTGAATTATGTGTAGATGTGTGCAACTTGTACAGGTCTTTGTGATGTTGAAGTACTGATGTTTGTGACAGTGGAAAAACCACTTAAATATTAATTATAGAACCAATTCACAGTACAATGACTGTAATGCCGCAGTAATTGCATCCCAGGGAGCACAGCAGTGGTTGCTTGCGTGTACGCAAACAGACACGCTTTGTCAAACAGTGAAGCTCATATGCTCAGAGAAGACCCCACTCAATATAACCTGTTGTTTATGTTTTATTTCCATGGCCTCTCATTAAATAGAAAGGGAGACAAACAAATAGGAGGCGAGAGAGATGGACAGACAGACGGACTGTAATGCACATGTAATTCTCTGATTGGCAGCTTGACCTAGTTGCAGAAACTCTGACCAGAGATATAAAGAATAAGGAAACTCAAAAGGAAGCATCTGCCTTCAAGTAGGCTATATATGGCGATTACGTCAGCAGCAAAGGCTATATAATTTGTTTAGAGAGACCAACCGATAAAAGAACAACCTAGATGTGAAGGATCTCTTGCCGATGAAGCCTGCTTAATTTCTGAATAATTTCAATTATTGGAATTCTTCTTCCTGGTGTTATTTGAATGTCGCTGACCTGTTTATTACTTGGATTTTGCTATTTATTTTTTGAAGCGTTGCTGGCCTGAACAGGACATCTATGGATGACTGGTGGTGCGGCTGGTTTACATAGTGTAGCAGCATTATTACACTGCAGTTCTTCTGCAGCAGTCTTTACACTGAGAGGTCAATATTAATCATAAGGAAGCCATGTGGTGTGAGATGATATATTCCAAGAAAATGAACCACTGACCTCAGCAACGCAACAACGCCCTTGGTGTAAAAAGGAGAATGCATTTTATTACAGTGCCAGACTACTGCATGAATCCTGGCAACTTTGAATATACCAAGATGAGGATAAAGCGTCATCTATACCTCGAATGAAGTACCTTCAAACTGTGAATGAACATCACAAGTGCGTCAGTGGGTGAGCTGCAGCATGATTAAAACATTCCTAGAGTCTGTGTGTCAAGCACATCCCCAAAGCACACTCTCATCTCCTCTGTTATTCGAGAGAGATCCGCTAATTTGAATCAACCTGTAGGCACTGGGAAATGAGGTCAGACCCAAACAACGTCGCTGCGTGAATCCAACACACGACACAGTGACATTTCTGTGTGGAGAACAAAACGCGACCACTGGTGGAAGGAGAGCAAACATCCAAATGTCACAGGAGGTGCAGACACACAACGCATTCAGCAGAGTTGCTGTGTTGCCATCATTTGGTGCCCGGCGCATGTGAAACTGTAGGAAGTTGGGAAGTGATTTGACCACTGCCAGGCCTTCCCACAGAGGCCCCCAATACTAAAAACCTACACAGTCATGACACTTTGCATCCTTCCTATAAAGAAATGGTTTACCACAGAAATAAAAACAGTCACACATAAAAAGTGTACTATTTCACACAGGAAGGATCATACATAGATTCACCTGCGAGGTTCCAGTGAGTAGCTGGGGTGTGAGAAATGTGCTATATGTAACCTGTGCTACAGGTGAGAAAAAAAGTCTGAAATCTGTGAAAAGAAACAGATGCTTAGTGTTTAGTTCAATCTTTTCAGCAGCCAGAACACTTTGCTGCTGTCCATAAAAGAGTGTCCCCTGTTTGTGTGTTCATATACGTACATGATAATGATTGCTTCCAAACTTCAAATTAATGTAATATGCAGTCATAAAATATTTTAAAACACTACATGTAAACACTGTGTGTGAAAGAGGTGAAATATGCAGTCTTGCATATATAAAGTATTAGTCCCCAGTTGGTCCCCACAGTTAGTCCCCAGTTGGTCTCCACATCATCACATTTCTTTTGCAGACTTTGGTTTCAAAATAAAAGTGTGAAATATTCAAGCGTACACAACATAAAGTGAAATAATGCATCACCTGTGCATTTATTTATTTATTTATTTATCTATTTATTTATTTTACATCAGAGGGCACGTTAGAAACGTTGTTCTTAAATGCTTCCTCTGTGTATATTTCAAACGTTTAAACACCACATAACACGGCCCGTGTTCGTCGCCAAGCATGTAGGTCAAAAAACGATTTTACTTTGAAAGTACAGCCGGGAATATGGGCTTTACAGTCCGCGCGCTCTGACGGCGGTACATTGACCCAGTTTCAGAGAAAGGCAGCCTCGGGTTGGTTTGAATCAGCAGCGCGGGGAGCGCGTGGAGGAGCGGCGTGTGGAGCCCACAGTCTCTCGTGTGAAGGACGCGCGCCCTCACCCCGCGCGCAGCACAATGCGTGACACCAAGTTTTCATCCGCGCGATGAATCCCGCCAACGACACCAGAGCCGGGAGAAGCGCGGAACATTACCTTTTCGCACTTGGCACCTACAAACTTCTGGCTTTCGCCATCGGGACCATTGGAGTGTTCGGCTTCTGCAATAACGTTGTTGTCATCGTACTCTACTGCAAATTCAAGAGACTCCGGACGCCCACCAATTTGTTACTGGTCAACATAAGTTTGAGTGATTTGCTGGTTTCCGTCATCGGGATAAACTTTACGTTCGCCTCGTGCGTCAAAGGCGGGTGGACTTGGAGCCAGGCAACATGCGTCTGGGACGGCTTCAGCAACAGCTTATTCGGTGAGAGAAATCAAATGAGAATGAGGAGCCAAGTGTTTATTTACACTTGCGTGCATTGAAACTTTTTTTTACTAAAACAGTTCAAGACTGTTGTATTAAACTGTTCACCCCTCATTTCCCTTCAGTATCTGTTCCTCACAAGTGGTCACTAAGACATTCTGACATAATTCACAAGATGAGCAAATGCAGCCTAATGTAATGTAGAAAGCATGCAGAAGGCAGAGACGAGCTCATCCACAACATAGATTATTATATAACGCAGGAAAGCAGGATATTTCAAATAGAAAGAATTTCTATAAAATGCATGTAAATATAGGTAAAAGCTGAACATCATTTTTTTTCTCCTCCCTGTTAGCTCTTGTGCACAGTTCCTCACATCACTTGTGATACAGACTGGCTAAAACACAGTTAACTGAGCTGCTGTAAAAAAGATCTAACGACCTTGAATCCCTTTCAATTATATGCTATTTTTTTTTTTTGTGTGTGTGTTTCTTATATAAAGTGAGGCACATTCTGCAGGTCATTGCTTCATGCAGAGAAATGTTTTTTGCCACCTCCATCGCGCCTACAGCTTCCATTTCACTGAAACATGATTGTCCATTTATTACCAGCGTAACTGTGACTGCAGTGACTTGTGAATGAACACTAAGGGTCATTCTCCAGGACCCACCCCTGTAGGAATTACAGCTCAGGAGGATGGATGTGTGATAATGAGCTCATCAGAGTGAAAGCCTCAAGCCTTTTGCTGCTTTATCAGCAAACCAAATACAGAGATGCACTGGATGGCTGCCCTGTCATCTTATTGTCCTTTAATTGACATTGGCTTCTTTGCACATCTATCGAAAGAACACGTTTGCCTGCCTCTGTCGTGTGCCACCACAGCTGGCAACACTGCAACGCTGACTTTGTTGATCTGGTTTGCATTGCAAATATGCCACAGATGAGGATTTGAAATCCAAAGCATGCAACATTGGTGTTTGCATCCAGATTTATTTTTTTTTTTTTAATCCAAGATGTAGGAATGTCTTCGTTCATCATTTAAATGACATTGAACGGAAAGGATGTGGTGTCCTGCTGCTTTGGCCCACACTCAGATGGGTAGGACAAACCTGGCATGGTGATTTCAATTACAGTGACACCACATGGTGATAACTCACCTGCCCCTCCTTTGTCAGTCACAGCACAGTACAGCAGCTGAAAATGTTCATACTCTATGTAATGTGTGTATTGTATGTCTTTTTTACATGTTGTAAAACCCCAAGGTTATACAGGCATGATTTGTTATGAACATCACAGATCTGAAGAGCCGGGCTCCCAGCACCTGCACCTGGTGAAATGAGTACAGTATATGGCTCCCTGCTGACACAGGTTGTAATATAAAAACTCTGTGTCCTCTAGTCCTCTTGAGTGCACGAACATGCTGTCATCTATCCGCCTTATCATGTGTATTACTCAGACGAGGTTGGTGTCAGTGTGCCTGACACACACACACACACACACACACACACACGGGCCACAGGGGCTGCAGCAATAAGCCCTGGCAGTTCTGTCAATGCTCGCACGTCCTACTGAAACCCTAACTGGGTAGCTGCGGCTGAAACAAGTCACTGTGTAGTGTGTTTGTAATTTGTGTGTCTGTTCATTGACACTTTTCCTGTGTTTGTCCCATTAATCAAGAGATGTAGAGGGTCTTACGAGTATGTGATTGGATAGATATATAGATAGAGGTTATGTAGGCGTGTGTGATGTTTATTGACTAAAAAGACGCAGAATCAATTTTAGATAGTGTACTATGACTCTGGCAGGCAGATGTGCTCTTCGACTTACATGCCGTATAAAAGTGGGAACAAGATGAACATAAGAGCTACAGATATTTGAATGTAAGATGCATACGCCATCAGAACCAAACCACTTCACTTTGTGTGGAAAAGGCAGGCTGTACAATGCAGATGCAGGTCTTAGAGGCGCGTGGGAATGAAGACTCTCTTTCTGTGAGTTTTCGAGACAACAAGATGCTTGAATGTGATGTTCAGCACCAAGATGTTCAGGATTCTGTTTACACAGAGTATGATGAAACATGTTTGGTCCAAAGAGACGCTGAGTAGCCTCTGACCCAGATCCTGCTGTGCGCGCTCTGCATTACTCAGCGTGGTTGTCTGTCTCCCTCCACTGCCAGGCATCGTTTCCATCATGACTTTGGCAGCCCTGGCCTATGAGCGCTACATCCGGGTGGTCCATGCTCAGGTGGTGGACTTCCCCTGGGCGTGGCGGGCCATCGGCCACATCTGGCTGTACTCCCTGGTCTGGACTGGGGCTCCTCTGCTGGGGTGGAACCGCTACACGCTGGAGATCCACCAGCTGGGCTGCTCCCTGGACTGGGCGTCTAAGGACCCAAATGATGCCTCCTTCATCCTCTTCTTCCTCCTGGCCTGTTTCTTTGTGCCTGTGGGCATCATGATCTACTGCTACGGGAACATCCTCTATACAGTGCAAATGGTAAATCATGCAAATGTGTTTTTTTCTGTTCAGTTGTTAGCATATTTAATAAATTATGAATGGGCTCAACTAATACACAGAATGAATTACACAGACTTGCTGATCAAAACCTTTAGACCAAACTCTGGGATGGAAACATTAAAGATGACAATTGTGCTCCTCCCCCATAAAAAAAAGTATGTAAATTATAACAAATTTAACTCCATCTCGTCCCATTTGAGGCAACCTTCAGATTATATACACTTCAACACACTTGAACTGTACTTTTACTGGACATTTCATCTGCTTTCATTTTTTGCTCTTCTACCGACAATTCAACTGCTTTCATCTTTTAATCTATTAACATCTAATAACAACAGATCAACTGCTTTAAGCGTGTACAGTTTGAGTGACACCTCAAACCCTTTCAGGTCTTCACCTTCAAACAACAACAAAAAAACTTGCTCCGCAATTTTTGCTGCAACTTTAACCGCCATTGTCTTTCAGTTACACATGAACTGACACTAATTTATTTCAGCACTTCCTGCTCAATTTATCACCTATACCATTTCAACTCTTTTCAGCATTTGTACTTCAACTTCATTTATTGCTCACATTCAAAGGGAAAATGTAGCTTTTATCAGCTCTTCCATTTTAACTTCTTTCAGTATTTGTATTTCAACTGTGACTACTTTAATTAAAGCTTCAACTGATTCAGTATTTCACCATTTCAAATGTTATAACTGAGCATTTTTTAGCAGTGAGCACGTACATATTTTATGTAAAATAAAGTATTAGATGAATGCTGAATACATGGGATATTATTACTTTAAGCCAAAGTCTGTACAGATACAGACTTTGCAGACGCTTCATTTAATGAAAAGAAAAGTCCTTGACCCTCCCTGACCAAGTGCTGCCTTTCACTCCTTTCATTATGGGCTCTATTATCATAATATGCTTCAGTGCCTTCAGGGCTCGTTCTGTGCAGTGGAAATCATTGAAAAGCTCATTGTTCATGGCGCCTATATTAAGCTTTAGAAGTGGAGTACAGTATCAGTGGTGTCTTTAGTTGCAGAACACAACCTGGTGATATATGACATGAGTATGAGTTAAGCATTTATGTTCAGGTTAATGATTCCTACAAAAACACAGGAGAAAGTCTGAGAAGGTGTGATAGAAACTGGGGGGCCTGTATATCATCTTCATCTGTTTGTACCAACGAGCAGATGGCCACTAAAGTGTTTGAACAGGTTAGCAAACGTGTAAATGAGGAAAAACACTATGCAATTCTCATCAAATGACCCAGATGTCTGTCTGCGTCACAGTTTGGTGCAGCTGTGATCTTTCCTACCCTAAGTATTCACAACCTTGAAGGAAGTGTGAGCACAAAACTCCCTGAACACCTCAGAGGCCTGGGAGGACTCATCATACGTCAGAGCATTTTGGGAGATGCAAGGAAAATCTTCAAAGAGAAGTACTCTGGCTTGGCTTGATACAAATGCTGTTGGAAAAACTCGCTGCAGATATCTGAAAGCCTGTAGAACGATAGGACATCGATATGGATGTAGATCACAAGAAATGTTGAACATAAATAAAAACTCAATTCAGGAATAAAAACAGAAGCTGCTGTCTTGAGGGAGTCAAGAAAATTCCATATGCTTTATCATCTCATCACTTTATCTGAAGTCAGTCACCGAGTCTGAGGTATTACAATATTGTCTCCCTGAGCCATCAATTATAACCAAGATTATGGTAATAATGCTGTATAGTGAGCACTTACAAGCAGGGAAATCTCTCTGTTTTGATAAAACTTCTTCTATTAATGATTTAAAGCGATGCTATGTAACTTACACATTCTTCCTCTTGCAAGTAAATAGTGAAATTCATTAGAAATAAAGACACTGTTTCTCAAATCAATAACCTGCTACAGTTTTACCTGGTCTGGTATGATAATGCACTTCACTGGCTCTTCTCCACTTGTGCTACTGTTACACTGGATTACAAATACATTCAAGGTAATTTAAGTCAGTTGTTCCCAATCTGGGGGTTGGGACCCCTCGAAGGGTCACAAGAGAAATTGAAGGGGTCGCAAGATGATCAGCGGGATAGGAAAGAATCAATGAAAAACGTTTCTGCTACTCAAAATAAGAAAAAAACGTCTTTTCTTGGGAAGTACTGGGAAATGTTGGAAAGTTTAGTTTTTCAGGACATTAAAAAGACGCAATCATCATTCTTTGTGTGCATTGCTATTGCATTGTTGTTACATTTGCAGCCTGTGACGAGGCGTTACAAATAGGCACGACTTGGCTTGGTTGGAAACCGCTGATGTAAATCATTCCTGACAAATGCTGCATGATTATTTTGGGATGACATTTAAACCTCATGTAATACAAACAGTCAGACGAGCAATTTGAGAAACTTAGTAGTGTAATTGCTAGGCCGAAGTCCCCCTCAGGATAGCATCTTACTCTCTCTTGTTTCTTGTAGCTGCGCTCCATCCAGGACCTCCAGACGGTTCAGATCATCAAGATCTTGCGGTACGAGAAGAAGGTCGCTGTTATGTTTTTCCTGATGATCTCCTGCTTCCTGGTGTGCTGGACGCCCTACGCTGTCGTGTCCATGATGGAGGCCTTCGGCAGGAAGAGCATGGTCTCTCCCACAGTGGCCGTCATCCCCTCATTCTTCGCCAAGTCCAGCACAGCCTACAACCCCCTCATCTATGTGTTCATGAGCAGAAAGGTTTGTAGTTCTACTGCAGTAAAGACCTTTTCATGTTTGCAGGAAGAAGCTCTCAATTCTGGGTCGACTTTAAGACCTACAAATAATGGGACATCAGTTCACTGTGTACCTCTCCGCTCTGTGTAGCTGGAGAGTTCTGCTTGGCCACTTCCTGTGTTTTTAGTCGATTATTTCACCCTCCAGTAACCACAGCACCACTGAACTCTCTTTGGACAAATAGGGCAAATCAATGGCATCTCAATTAGGGAGTGATGATTTGTTTCTCCTCTTGTGCTGCTTCAGTTTGTGGTTTGAGTAGAAAGTATTTTTGTATTTGTAAAAGAAACACTTTTTGTAGGTGCATTTCTACACAAAATAGTGCAGAATTTGATTTCCCAGAAGTACATTTTTGAGAGGACAAAAATGTGGGAAAAGATCTATTTCAAAATGAGAATAAAATACTCATCATAGTACTTTTTCCTGTAAGTCCACTGCCTTAATATTTACAGTATGCATGTATTGTGTGCGTAGGAGTGAAATTGTCACTTATTGTCATTGTCATTGTCATTTGTCTGTCTTGGTTTGACAGACAAATTAGTGAGGAAAGGGGGCTATTCCATCCCTCTGTGAAACACCACCCTTTAATCTCCTCCATCTCATCCTCTCACAGTTCCGCCGCTGTTTGCTGCAGCTGCTCTGTTCGCGGCTCTCTTGGCTGCAGCGCGGCCTCAAAGAGCGCCCCCTGGCTCCTGTCGAGCGCCCCATCCGGCCGATCGTTGTGTCCAGGGCGTGCGGCAGCAGGGACCGACCCAAGAAGAGGGTGACCTTCAGCTCCTCCTCCATTGTCTTCATCATCACCAGCAATGACTTCCACCACCTGGATGTGACCTCCAAGGCTGCAGATTCCCAGGAGGTTAATGTCATTCAAGTGAGGCCACTGTGATTCACCAGGATTGGACTTCTCACCCCACCACTCAGTATGCCTTAGGACCTAACATGCAATTCCAAGCCAAAATAATCCTGTCTGACCTCCCTGGACATGTCTGCGTCTACACACAGTGACAGACTTGTTGCAACTAATTGTAAATATCCAACTGTCAGCCCAAGATCTCAACTGAACCTATTTCCTGACAGTGTTTTGTCTAAGCAGGTAGTATGAAAGTGTGACATCCTCATCTAACACCAGCTGTGGTGGTATAAGTACGTAACGATGTAGTTAAGAACTAGTCTAATGTTTCTCTTTGGTAAAGAATCACACTTATTTGTCAAATATGCCACACAGCATATGTGACAACTGCAGAACCGCGTCGAGCATTTAGAGGCCGGCGGAGTTATGGACCCGAGTATGGATCAACATGTGATTTCTTTGGTTGGTACCCAACTGCAAGTGTGTAAAATGGAAAATAAGCCTTAGCTCCTTAGCCATAAACCATAATACACAAACTGACACTATTGTATATGGATTCAATAAAGAGATGCTATTTTAAGCTACCTAGCTTGTGTACCTTATCTCATTTCAATCTAAATCTGCAGTGTGACGAGAGCAGTCACTGTGAAATGACATTTGGTGGATTTATATGTATGAGGACTACAGGAGTGTAATTAGATAAGAGGAGATTAGACCGGGACCTCAGTATGCTCCAGTGAGACACTCCTTTCATAACCTCCTGGGCTGTCAGCTATGAATAGACTTGATGAATGGATCTCCATAGCTGATAAAACCCTTAATAAGTGAAGATGTGTGTGTGTGTGTGTGTGTGTGTGTGTGTGTGTGTGTGTGTGTGTGTGTGTGAGTGAGTGGTCTTTGTTTTTATGCTGGTTAGTTAAAAGAACAGTTTGACATGGAAAATACACTTGTTTGCTGCCAAGAGTTAGATGAGAAGATTGATACAACTCTAACGGGTGTCCGCTGAATATGAAGCTATAGCCAGGAGATGGTTAGCTTAGCTTAGAATAAAGACTGGAAACAGCTCGCCTGGCTGCGAAACAGGCTTCTGCGTGCATCTTCCAGCAGTACGCAGCTGGATCAGGTGGTTCCCAGTTCCGAGGACAGACAAGACACAATCAGTGCGCTCCAGGCCCTATTTTCCCTTGAAATAAATCCTAAAGCTTGCTGTTTATGATATGTATATCTTGTTTGTTTAACCCGTACACAAACCTGTGTAACAGTGGGGTCTTGTGGGAGGGTCTTGTGGGAGGGTCTTGTGTCCCTGCGCCCTGCCAAGAAATAGTCTAACACAAAACCTCCCACGTATTTTGTAATATATCAAATGATAATGTTACAACAATGTGAAAGGGGTCGCTTGTAGTGATGAACCTACAGAGAATTATCACCAGAATCTGCAGATCCCCTCTGAAGGTATTGGAGAATTTGTTGATCTCATTCTGCATAAAGTAGATGACGTTGAGAGGAATGGTGCCGAAGACAGGAACTATGAGCAGAGGGAACATTTATTTGCCATTCATGTACAAGTGTCTATATAAACTCATACGGCATACGTACCATAGCTCATTACTGACATTTTTGTTTCACATTAAAAACTGAAAAAATCCATTTTTGGGCTCCTTCAGTCAAACCATTATCAGTTAAACACTGATGAAATATTAGAAAATGTTATTATCAATCATTCTGACTGGTATAAGTTATGACAATCATTATTACAATACATTAATTTGCCTGCAGAGCCTTCATTGTATTCATTAGAGGATTCAATCAAACTCTAATTAAAATGTGGATGCTCTCAGTTCATTCTAGCGTTTGATGCTCCAGTCTTTGCACTTGTCTGTCAGATCAGATCAGTCAGATCGGAGGCAGAGCTGGTGCTCAGGGGCTCCTGAGGGCCACAAGCCTGTTCCACATTTGCTCAGCGGGAATGATGAGCTTGTTGATATCGGGAGGGTTTTTAATGAGCAGGTAGGAGCCTCCCAAAACAGCTCCTGTAGCGCTGAACAGCAGGCCATGGTTTATCACCTGAAAAATAAAATGTAAAAAGTTGTTCCTCACACCCTCCCGTAAGGCTTTGTAAATGGATTCCATTTAGAGGAAGAACAGTCTCTCAAAAGCATTAAGCACAGCACAACTGCAAAGAAAACGCCCCGTCATGCTTTACTTTACGTCTTTGGTAACACTTTATCATGTGGGTCCCATAGTTTTTAAACAATTTGGTAGAAAGGAACTGACATGTTAAGGTAAATTCATAGGAAGGACTCATTGTAATTGGTACTTTGAGCAGAGAGATAATCAATTCCTATTAATTGCAGGTGTAACCAGTGCACATCAGCTGAACATGTAAAAATGTGTCCACAAACTACACAATTACATACATTTAAAATCATATAAAACAAAGCAGACAATTCAAAAATGTGGAGAATAAATGACTTTTAACTTTTTAAAGGTTTAATGGACCTTGGTTTCTTGGAAGAAATTCCTCTGAAAATCAACAACCGCTTATTAATGTAACGCAAACTGACTATTCTCAAATAACTCACTCACAACACAAAGTCTTTTTTTTTTAGTACTTTCAAGTTAAATTTGACTATGAGTGATGTCTTCATAGTACCAACATTCAGGAAACACTACAGCCACGCTAGCAGCTCTGTGCGGCTGAACTGTCTCACATTGACAAAGCCAATGCGCTGATGTTTAAGAGGTATAATGTTTATCATGTTCATTATCTCAGTTTAGCGTGTTAGCATTTGCCAGTCAGCCATGTCAACCTCATGGTGGCGCTAGAGGAAAAGTTGGAGGGTCACCAAAGTAAGTAGGATTCATCCTCTGGGGACCGTGAATGTCTGTAAATCCAATAGTTTGACTTTGCCATCGGTAAAGGCAACAAAAAAAAAAAACTCTATTTGTCCATGTCAATATCACACTATTTTATTATTTTGTTAACAATGATGTCCTACTACTGTATGTGCTGCTTATATACAGCAGTAGGACACCCCCCTCCCATAGAGGTCATTTTGCCCTTTGTCCAGACATCCCTACGAGTTTAAACAATTTACAGAGGAGGCTGCGAAATCCCCACTGCCTGTCTGACAGCGGACCATTAGCGCAGGAGCCATCAGCACAGGTCAACACAGTGCCAAGGTCTCATCTACTGCCAAATGGGAGGAATCAGAAACATTTTTTGTGCCGTAGAGCTCTGTGTTTGTGGTAGAATAAATCAAATGTTTCTAAAAGGGGAAGTATTTACCCAGTGAGAGTCACATCATGCTTTCATGCTCAGTTACTGCAACTTCAAAAGAGTCTCGAATTACAATACTGAGACGTTCAAAGGTATGAAATATCCCTAAAACTGTCAATTGTATGCAGGAACGATGAAATTAAAGAGTCTAAAGAGAAGTGTCTTACTTTGTCTTGCCAATGCCAGCGCTCCACAGCTTCATGGTACCTTGTCCTAGTGAAAGTGACCTGGAGACAGTGAAGGGCAACAGCTGATATAGACTTGGTGGTAGACCAAGCAATGTGACTGTGACAGTCATTGTGTTTATTAGGACGCTTACCATTGTGTAAAGTGGAATTATTGTCTTTGGCATGAGGAAGTGGAGGAGGTTATCGACATGTTTTCTGAAAAGGAACCATTTGGAGTTGACGTGGGCTCGCATCTGAAAACAAAAAAGCACACGTTAGTAAAGTGAACCATCTGTCCTTCGTGTTGTGATGTTAAATATAATCACACAGCCATATCAGAATCTCCAGACGGCCTCCTCTACTCTCTTGGGCATAACTGCAGCAGAGGGGGATTAAGCTAAAACAAAGTGCTGCGGCCTGTTTTTAAGGTCTGTTCAAACAAGGACAGTGCTGACGCATGAACTTTAATAGACAGACGGTTAGGGAGCTGTCTACCTGTCGGATGTGATGGAGTGTAAATATCTACAGATAAGTGAACACCCCGAGCCCAAGCTGACTTTCTTATGATTGTGAATGGCCTGTCCATACATCTCATATACAAACAGTATAAGCTATTAATTATTAATTAATGACCTCTTTAATTACTGGTGTTAAATTAGCTGACTGGCAGTGGCAGGTGCTGTTAAAGGTCGAAGGAGCCACTTAGTTCTTAACATCTTCACAGTGAATCATTGTTTGTGTGGAGTAGACTGCATCACTCTCAATCAGTCACTTCTCCTGACTGATTGTTGCCCACAGTTAGTGAGGAAGTAACTGACGTTACTCTAGTACTGTACTTTTGTGCAATTTTGACGTACTTGTACTTTACTTGTGTATTTCCATTTTATGCAACTTGTACTTAACTTAATTTCAGAGGGAAACATTGTACCTTCATTGTACATTTCATTTACTTTTCAGATTAGGATTTTACATGTAAGACATGTACTCAGTCCAGGATTAATGATGAATGATGTTTTGACTGGTGACACCATTCTCTGGCCTGACCTAGCCAGTGGTGGAAGAACTGCTCAGATTCTTTACTTAAAAGTCCTTGAAGTACTAGTTACTTAAAGTAAAAGTAACAACACCACAGTGTAAATACTCTGTTGGAAAGTAAAAAGTCCTGCACACAATATACAGACACTCAGCTTCTTAATCAGACCTTACATCTACTTTGTATCTGTTTATTCACTCTATATTAGCTCTGTTCTCGCTCTTACCAACTCCTGAGAGAAATATCTGGCTCTTCAGCAGCTAAATGCTCCAGCAGGTTCACCAGCTCGTCGCTAACTGTGTCTGTCTGGTGTTTGGTGCTGGGCAGGTGGCGAAGAACCAATCAGAATCAACGCTGATAAGAGAGCGGTGAGAGAGAACCAATACAAAGAGCTGAAAGAAGCTATGACGTTCTGTAGAGCTGAGGGGAACTGCAGGGTTGTGGATCAATTAAAGCCATGAACGTATGACTTACTTATGGAGCATTTGTATTCTGCGGTATTGTTACTTTGCACTAAGTAAAAGAGCTCAATACTTCGTCCATCACGTTTTTTGTGTCAAAGTTACCACCTCCATTTCTAATAGATACCATAACCCCACGTGTTGCAATGTTGGATAAAGATATGCTTTTTAAAGTACGTGGTTAAATTGGACATATTGAATGAATATGCATTACTTCGATGTAGTTGTACATGGCCAGGTCTGCAATGGCGTGGTCGTCTGGAACCCGCACCCTGGTATACTCGGGCAGTACAGCACCTGGGCGGATACACAAAGGAAGACAGGCAGACTTTCTTATGAATTGTCAGTTCATCCTTTGTCTCTCATCTTTGTACATTTAAAAAGTACTTACTGAAATCCTCATTGAGCTGTTCCATTATTTCATCAAAGACAATGCAGTCCTCAAAGCCCTATAAAGCATGAATGGATGAATGAGTCTCCATTTTATTGTTTGCGGTCCTTTCTTCTCCTCCATTCAGTGTTACTTACAGCGTTCATCCCCTGCCCGTAGAAAGGCACCACTGCGTGGGCCGCGTCGCCCATAAGAACACACTTGTCACCAATGTGATATGGGGAGCACTTGACAGACACCATGGCCTGCCCGGGCAATCGGAAATAATCCCTCTTGAGAGCATCACTGCGGGACACAAACGGAAATAAAGCAATTACAAACTCATTTTGAGCAATTCATTGTGACAGTTGCATGTTTCTAAATAGACTCGGGGTTTTGCTTGCTACTAAAGCATCTGTCACATCTGAGTAAGCTAAAACAACCATGCTCTGTCTGCCCTGGTGAAGTGAAACAGCCAAGCAGAGGAACCAAAGCATGTGTTCAGCTGTTTATGCCTGAGCACTCCAAATAGAGCTAACCCGGAGAGGAAGTGAGTGAATGAAAGCCTCGAGCGATTCTACAGCTCATGACTCCAGCATCTCTCCGTCACCCACAACACACGATTCACCTCAAATTAAAACCTCCCCGCACAAAGCCGTGTAACTGTAAGTCTGCAATTTCACACTTCATAGACCATGGCTGCGGATGTGGCTGGAGACGACGGGGTGATGGGAAATGAAAGTGGTACGAGAGGACGGCTTGGCAGGTCGGATGAAGAGATAAAGGCAGAGGGGTGAGAAAAGGGGGGGAGCAGAAATGAGAGCTAGGGGTGGAGGTGAGAAAGTCACTTACACTCCTATTAGCGGTATGGCGTCGGGGAAGTATTTCTGGAAAAACTCGATGACTTCATCTCCAGTGGTGATCTTCTCAAACTCGTCAAAGGGCATGAAGAGGGTACAGGTGAAAGTCTTGTCCTGAATTAGAAAACAAACACAGTGCAGTCTGTTGTCAGTTCTCAAATCCATTGTGACACACTTCCGGTCAAGTTACATCGAGCCACCTTTGTTTACACTGAGACATAACACTTACAAGATGAACCTTTAAGGTAAAACATGGAAAATAAAGTAAAACAAAGTACAATATTTACCTCTCAAATTTAGTATAAAGTAGCATGAAGTGGAACTACTCAAGTAGAGTGTACTTAAGTATAGTACTTGAGTAAATGTACTTAGTTACTTTCCACCACTGATGGTCGTATGCTGATGTTTAGCCGGTGTTGTGTTCACCACCTCAGTTTAGTGTGTTGGCATGCTGACATTTGGTAATAAACCCAAGTACTGCAAACAGTTATGGCACGACATAAAAAACAGGTAAGACTCATACTGAAAATACATCATCATTTTTTAGATTTCTTCTTCATTATTTTGTAGAATATCTAATCTAATACATTCGTGTTGTTCCACAGTCTGGTTGCATTCACACCAGTGTCAAACATTTATTGCAGTTTTGCCCTATTCTATATGCTCTCTTTGTATTTCTACCGATGCAGCGTAATCTGTGATAAAATATACTTAACAGAAGGTTCGCTTGTGTGTTCCCAACGTCCAGAATGAACCCTTGCACTCACAAAAAAAGAGGCAACCTTTAATAAACACTGCATCCTGTGGTATACTGCACACACACACAAGACATTTGTTATATTTTTAATACAAGTTCACTTGTGACTTTCATGGGTCTGAAAAATCCTCCATCATGAACTCATTATAGAAGCTTCCATCCTCGATGCAAATGTAACGGCCAAACTCCACCCAGTGCAAGTGATGGATGAAAGTGCACTGAGGTTGTGGGCGTGCCATTATGTGCCCATCTAAGCAGGTCCTATCCATCAACATCACAAAGTCCTCCCCGAGGACCTTTTAGCACTGTCTCTGTTACCATGGCATCCACAGCAGCAGCACGGATGTGTTGTTTTATTTTTTTTCTAAGCCATAATGTGTTCCTGGGAATTAGGCCGGTGAATGACACTGCAAATGCACTCCACAGTCAGCTGCCTTAACCTGGTCTCACTGGGGAGACGGACAAAACTGTTGAGCTGAGTCAGCCACGCAGAAAAATCACTGTGGGATTCAGAAGGACAGGAGAGACGGAGAGAAGTCTGACAACAACAGACAGCGAGACTGATGAGAAGGAGGACACAACTGCTGTGTGAAAAGTAGGTAAGATTTCTGAGGAGCAAGCCTCTGCAGGCTACGAAGCGTCTGTAAAAGAGGCTAATTAACTCTATGAGGACGTCCCCGAGGTCAATCATGCCCTGAAATGTTCTGAAGTGATTATGCTTTTGTCTTTCTGTAACGGCCAGTTGTTGCCAACAATAAACAGCGTACATTGCTCAATTTACAACTGTAGCTTGAGAAACAGTGCAGCTGCAGAACACAAGAGAGAAGGAAATAAAATCCACACTCACCATGTTGGGCAGGGCGATCATCATGAATGTGTTTCGGGGCCAGATGTGCAGATAATTAGGCTTCATGGCGAACTGGAGACGGTGATGATGATGAAAGTGGGACGAACAAAATGAAATAAACAAGAGGACATCTGCAATGGCGCCTGAACATTGTGAGTCTGACACTAGCTTCAATAAAAGCAGGGTACTGTACAGAACACTGACCTCTCCATTGATGGGTGGCATGGTGAGCTCCATGTAGCCGTGGGGGATGTAGGTCTGGCTGTAGTTGAAGCGGCTGCGACGGAGGAATTGCTTGCGAATGGCAGAAAAAGCTCCATCACAGCCTACAATCAGGTCTACCTTGATCTCCTCCTCTGAGCCATCCGACCTGAGAAACACAGCAGTTGCATGACAAATCAACGTCAATGCACAATATGCCGACATCCTTATGTATATAAGCTAAATCACTAGATTCTAGCTTGACTGAACAGGTTAATCCTTTTCATGCTCAGCTTGAGGGTCCTTGACATTACAAAAGATACCAGTAAGCAGTCTACACATTAAATAATTTAATGAGCGAAGGCAACTGTTCAGTCAGACACCCTCACCAGGCTTCTTAGAAGTAATGTCCCAATGCCCACGCTCCTGTCACCCAGGCTGAAACCCAGGTGTGTACAAAGTGTTCCTTTGTGGATGTTTAGCCTGAGAAAAAGTCTGATGCAGACTGAGAGCTGCATGTTTGAGCCGTTCTCACACTTGGCCTTTTCATCATGCACACAGAGGACTTTGGGAGTATCTTTTCCTCTGCAAGAGTTCACCTTTGCTTTCCCATTGGGACATTGGAATACTTTTTGTATTCTCCAATGTTACGACTGCACTTATTCCGTGCACCTATTTCATATTTTTTCACATGGAGAAATGAAAACGGCCTTACAAAACTTAATCTCTACAAACAGATATCTGCATATGAATGCAGAACCTGAAGGCAAGGGACAAGAATTTGTTATCGGAAGCGGTCTGGTTTCCATTTGTAGTCCAAGTAGTATTGACCAATCACGTTTTAGCGGGCTTTGGTTGCATGCACGTAGAACCGTCTGTGTGGAGAGCAAAAGAGGCAGCAT
Organism: Enoplosus armatus; assembly: GCF_043641665.1. Classification (NCBI taxonomy): domain Eukaryota; kingdom Metazoa; phylum Chordata; class Actinopteri; order Centrarchiformes; family Enoplosidae; genus Enoplosus; species Enoplosus armatus. Next base: position 19,166,347 of record NC_092191.1, read on the forward strand.
GCATTGGCTGAAATGCAGTCTGGGAACCCATCGGCTAACGTCTGACGATGTCAGGCCGTGAATTTTAAAATCAGAGGTCATTTTGATAAAAGATTATCTTTTCATTTAACTTACTTACAAGCTGCTCACCAAATGTACAGTATTTCATTGACACTTTAAATAAATAATGGTTATTACAGTATCTGCATAACATACCTAATTAAAGGTCATGGCTTTTTCTGATTCATAGTCATTTCACTCAAAGCCATGGTGGTTACACATGATGGCATCTCTGGACACTATAAACACACAGTATGTTGCTTGGTACATCGGCTCATTGCCTTTAAAGGCTTCTCCAGCAGATAGTCAGAACTCCCAACATCCCTGGCCTGGAGTCTGATGTGCCACATGGAAAAGCTTCCTGTCATAGTTCCAAAGTAAAATGTTGGCTCTGAGATCTGACTCTGTTCAAGGGACGGCGCACATTAAAGACCCGAGTGGAAATGCTGGCTCCTCTGTTAAACTCAATGTTAAGTACATCTGAATATATTCTTGGCACTCCATCATCTAATTTAATTATACGTGCCGATGTGTTTACTGCCAAATTCCAACCATTTAGGCACCAATCAAAATTGCTGCAGAGTCTTATTAATTATATTATTCCTGACCCCATAGACATTATTGTATGTACTCATGCATTCACAGTCACATCTTGTATGATGCTGTTCAATGTCATTTTGAGAATTTTAACAAAGTGGATGTATTATTAGTTCAATGAGGCATTGAAATTACAGTTGCTGCATGAAAACGCTAAAATGTGCACAGCGCCCAATGAATCTGTAAATTGTCCTAGTGCAATGTAAATCTGTGGCTTCCTAATTATATTGCTGTGGGGCTCGGTGATAATCCTTTTGTTAACCGCACATGGCTGCAGCATGGGAAGTTGATTTCACATTGAGTCTGCCCACCACAGTGATCAGAGATAATACCTCATTAACATGTTATTAGAATTACAACAATAAGGTAGATTATTGTACGATCATAGAGCAGACTATAAGAAGAAAGTGGGTCATGTACATCTATTTTATGCTGATGGCTATCTGTGAACATTTCCTGGCTAGTATGGGAATTGGCTCAGTGGCATCGGGCTCCTCTGGTACATTTAATTATACCAGCTGTCATAGTTCAACTACAGGATAGAGGGATGGATGCGCCCTGGACGTGTAAGGTGAGTTTTGGATTCAAGGCACACTCGCAGCCTTCAGGTAAAACTCGGTTCAATTAAAGTGCATGAAAGTGTTTGTTCACTGTGGCAATAACGGCACAGTGACTCATTCTGATCCACATTTTTTAACTAGGTGCATGTTGGACCACCAGGCATTCAAAATGAATGAATAAATGGAAATGACAACACACACACACACATCAAATGGATTTTTGCACATTTTAGATAAGGCTGAATTCAATTTATAAACACAGTTTAACTGTGTTAATAATCCCCTGCAAGGGTACACGAATTCCCACAACTAAAAAGACCTGGAGGTATTTCAGTGTTAATTGGGTTGTAAATTGTGTGTCACGTTTACCTCAAGGACAGCCAATTACAGAGCAACAAAAAAAAAAGACGGGTTTATCACCCACCCAGATCTCAGGCAGTTAACACGTACAAGGCCACGTGTGTACATGTAGCAACCCGGAGGGAACATGATCAACAAAGCCGTTGTTAAAACAAAGAATCCAAATGAGCGGATCGTCCTCATCGATTGCCCTCCATGTATTGTGTGTGTGTGTGTGTGTGTGTGTGTGTGTGTGTGTGCAGTGAGTGCAGGGGTGCACATGTGTAAGATCGGTAACTATTTACCTGACAAAGGTCATTAGCCCTGTTTCAGCACTCCAGTCCTGCAGTTTGCGGTCAAAGTTCAGCTTTGTGTTGGGATATGTCTCTGCCTCTGTGGGAGTAAAACGTTACAAAAGGAGCTTATATCACACATGCAGGCGCGACGTAACAGCAGTTTACTGTGACGGGCAGTGTCTTGTTAAAATACACACGAAGCCTTCACGGTTCCAATAAAATGCAGGAAGGACACCGACTGTGAGCAAACAGTTAAATCAATCAATCCCCCGCTGAAGGGCAACAACTCTCATGCTGATTAGCATGAATCTCGTGAACAACGCAGCAGTCAGTGTATCTGGTTTTGTGGAAACCGATGTTTAGGTTGTCACTCTTTCCGAAATCTCTTTATCTCAGTGTTCCCTGCAGGAGTCCGGATCGGCCCTGATAAGAGCGACGGCTTCACAATCGGCCTCTTTTTCAGCGCACTCGGGCAATGTAATTAAACACAGGCGCACATTATCTCCGAGCGCCCGCTGAGGCGCTTCATTAAATATTAGGCAAAATCTTTCTAGCCAGAAAAAGACTAACACATGCCCTGACGTCCCCTGAAGTCCTCATGCAGTTTAAAGGCTCGCATGGAGCTAACGCACAGGGACTCTCTGCTGGGGGGTGAGGCTCAGCTCGCTGGCAAACAGCATCATTTAGGACAATCGGTGCGGAGAGCGAGTACGTCTTCTAACTTGGAGCTTTGTGCAGAGTTCATGAATTAATAATGTATTGAGGGTACAGACGCAAAGAATTCAAGAATATGTATTAATATACTGTATAATGTGCTGCTTGTGAAAGTTGACTGGCGATACTATGTAACTTGTGAAAAAAGAAATAGCACATTCTTCCTGACACAAATAAAAAGTAGCATTTGTTAGCAAGAAAAGGCACAGTTCCTCTCAATTCAATACGCTAGGGGGGGTTAGCTGCTACCCAGTAGCTTACGGCGGTTAATGTTAGCTAATGTTCGCAAACTGAAATATTACATTTACTGACTTTATGGCTGTGTTCACAACCACTACCTCGTTGGCTCACTCACTACTCCCTATACAACAGACGCCCAGTAGTTAACTCTACAGTGAGATTTCGGACACTTGTGAATCATCGTCACTTTGCGAGAGTCGCACATCTGCATCTATAAAAAGTGACGCATTTCATTGTGGGATTGCGGGCAGAAGGCTGCACACTTGGGAAGTGTACCTGCCATGAACGCTACTTTTTTCTTCCATCGTGGGAATATTTTAGGGTGCATAAAGTTCACACATTTGGACACTATATACTAATATATAGTACATGGGGAGTGATTTAGGACGCGGCCTATGACTCTGCTCCACTTGTGCTACTATGGCGCTATGTTTTAGCATTTAGCTTTGTCCCATAGTTGCTACTTGTGGCTGCAGTAGTTAAGTTCAGCAAAAAGTTATTTAGTCTCACTTTAATTTAGTGAATCCACTAATACATTTCGGCATCATATTCCATCATTTAAGACATGAAAACGACATGTTAAATTGCCATCAGATTACCGTGAGGGGTGCATGTCTGAGATGGGACTAAACCTTTTTGTAAGTCAAATTTTTTTTGGGTATTTTCCTTTAGGACAGGTGCATCATTTGAATGTAACATTGCCTTGGCTATAATATGGTGATTTCAGCAGACATCGAGGACACCGTGTTCAGCATTAATGCTCCAAGGCTATTTTAGCTGAACAACGGGGAGACACTATCGTTGCTCTTACCTGTTAGCAGCTCTTTGTTCAGATTGGTTCGGTCGACTGACAGGATGAACTGAAAGGAGGAACGATCTGCATTACAGTGCAATTCTACCACAGCTTCACAAACAGCACTGTAACACTGTTCATTTAAAAAGGGAACAGGAGCCTCTCTGCACTCATGACTCTACATGCTTCCACTGTCTTGCTTGTACATTTTTGTTTTATTTAACCATGCAAGTTCTCATGAGATTAAGAATCCCTGCCAAATCGGCTGCAGTGTGATTAACTATTTTCAGACGGACGAGCCATACATGCAAATAACAGAGACACATTTTATAATTGCATACAAACCTAATTTGTGTTGGACTTCTGTTGATATGTGACAAAATGTCAGTCTGACTGCACAAGTTGTCACTTGTACTGTTCATCATTTGGTGCATCCATGAGCCACTTCTGCTAACAAACCCCAGCGTGTGCGCACATGTTGCAGTTTCTTTGTGTGCCGTTGCATGTGAGCAAATAACAATCCAATCTAAGATATGTTATTAGCACTAGCTAATACAGGTCATTACATTGTCTTGTTACTAGTTTGAATGTCTTATTGTAAGGCTACATTGCAGGACCTCCTCCGTGAGAATGATTAGCATAGTTCTATGCACAGAAATATTAAGAATATACAGTTCTTTTGTAATTGGCAAGCGGATACGATGTCACTTTGGTCACAACCTGGCTCTTTCTGTGCTTTGCATGATAAAATATATGTTCACATCACAACAATGGCCAGCTTACCTGGCCTTTCTTGCCATAAGGGATCGAGCACTGTTTCCCACTCAGGGAATGGATCATTCTTGCATGCATGGGGATTCCCTGGGAGACAATCTGAGGAAAAATGATTAATACAAGGGGTCACATTTTAAAAATGACACTTTGGATAAATATATGTATTGTATACTATATTATACTTTGCACAGGCAAAATTCATGTTTGTTTTCAGTCTTAATTTATAAGTGGTCTAAGTGGAAACAGTGGTATCATGCCGTGGACAGTCCGGCTACTCCATGTGGTCACCCAGTATCTGCCCTTCAAAGTATATGTGCAAACCTTGTAAAGCAGGCCTTGTTTTGTCATGCTGAAAAGTCATGCAAGTGTAAAAAAAAAAAAAAAGGGTCTGATGCAGAGTTCTCAGGCGTGCATAACACAGTCAGTGCAGCAAATGTGGACCAACAAAAAGATTGCTGACCTCAGATAAGACACCATGAACAGGCTGCAAGCTACGAAAGCAGGGTGGACAGATTCCCTGGGGCTTGGTCACATGCTTAATATTTCATTATTAGAAATCCAGCTAAACAAAAAAAATGAAGGGTTTCCACCCGCTTGCCTCCACTTCTGTCTATGATGTGTGGTTTAAGAGGACTATACGGTCACATGGGCAGAAATAATGGATGACCTAAACATATATGCTACCAATTCGCTTCTTGCCAGATAGGCTGCTCGGTGGGTTTGTTTATACCAATTAGTAAATGTTCAATAATGTCCCTTGGTTGTTACTTGGGAAGTTGCATGTTAGGCTATCAGCAATCTGTGCACTGCGCAGAAGCAGTGAGACTTGATTTTTGTGAAAAGTTCATGTACACCTGACCTGAGCAGGGCACATGGGAGAAGTTTACCTTCAGGGCAGAAAGACAGGACTTTCACCCAGGAGACCGTCAACGTTGACTTATTATTTTGACCCAAACCATGATCTTTTCCTAAACCTACAAGTAGTTTTGGTGTCTAAACCTAACCGAACTGAGACCGTTTCACAACGTTAATCACGTTTTAGAAAGGATTGCTGGCAGAAAGGCCTGACGCCTATTAATGTTTTTTATTGACTGGCCTCCTGTCATTTTGCAAAAGTGCCCCCCCCCCCCATCAAAGCAAGTTGAGTATCCCTGTTTTAGACCAATAAAAAAGCAAGACCACCATGCCCCGGCAGTCCTGGGAGAAACTTTACCTCATTTCCACCTTACTAGGTAAACAGTGAATATACGTAATCAGCATACCTTCTCCTCCATTCCAACATGCTTCAGTGCTTGCCGGCCCCTGTGAGACAAAGCCAGGTTGATGCTTCTCCCCTTCACAACTTTGGCGCTCCGGATATCTGACAAAAATCAGACACAATGTTTCAGTCTTACCTTTGTGAGCTTTTGGTTATCATTACCATTCACCTACGTGTGTGCACACCGTTCAAGAATATTGTTATTTTGATGTGTGGCTCTAGTCCTAAGAGAGAGGAGTGATGCGACAATGTTATTTGCTTAGCAAAGTAGGTTTTAAAGAGAGCTTTGAATTCTACCTTCCCGGGTTTCAAAGACTTCCACATCAAAGCCTCTTTTGGCAAAGAAGCAGGCATTCAGTGCTCCAACCTAAAGGGTGAATGGGAATAAGGGCAGTTCTTTGAAAAGTGTGCCAAAATCAATACTTTACACTGTCATACAGAAATGATTATCTCTTAACTATACAATATTAACACCGTATAGGCAGTATTGCCATTCTATCTTTTTTTTTTTAACCTCATTTCCTTTATTCCACACTTTTAAGTGCAAATACACATTTAACTGCTACATCCAAAAAAAGACAGTCCTCTTCTTTACATTCTAAAAAGCTGTTCCACTTTCATTTTCTTTTCTTACCAAACCACCGCCTACCACTGCAACAACTTTTTTCTTGGTTGATCTGTCGGTTGGTTCCTCCATTGTGCTTCCTGCTGTGTGGTGGCCTGACCCTCTGGCTGTCCAGCTCACAGTGATTTATAGAAGCAGTGGGTGAGCATTGAAAAGAGGAGGAGCAGAGCGAGTCCCATGAATGTCCGTCTCGAAACCAGTTCCTCTCTTCAAAGCAAATACAAGCTACAGATAACTGAGGACTAAGCCAAAACACCGCTGTGGTGTCAAAAGGGCCAAAACCAGATACTATTTGCTCAACTTATTTGGGTGGAACATGAAGACTTTACAGTAACGTCTTAGAAAAGCGCTGCCTGCCTATCGGATATTAAGCCTGCGGGTGCAAAAACATGCGTTAAAAAGATCCTAAAACGACCTGCTAATAGGTTGTCAAAAAAGCTCCTAAAATGAAATCCTGTGTCTTTATTGTGTCGTTCTTAGTAAAAAAAAAAAAAAGAATAAATGGCCATTATTTTCCAGGGGTCATGTGCAACCGTAAAGTAATGTGATTACTAGTGTGATGGATTCCTGCTCATAATGTCTCAAGTAGTAGTGCATGTGATTGACACGTCCAAGTAAAGAAGTCGGTCGCCATCTAGTGGCTGTGTGATGGCAGCAATTTCAGCTACATAACCACAATTAAAAAAAAAAGGATTATTATTATTAATGGAGCAGTAAATAGGCTACATACAGTGCGTGTACAGATAAGAAGAGGGATGATTGAAAAAAAAGGAATGAAAGTGCCCTGAACCTATTTTTTCTCATGTTCAAATAGGCCTAGTTCTTGGCTACAGTGTCAATTAGTTCATTTGCTTTTAATGTATGTGGGAGTTTCAACACTACCAGGAAAGTATAATCTTTGCCCATCTCGTTGCCTTTAAAATAAAGAAAAACTTACGGAGTTGTGTCATTCGCTCAGTCTTTCTTCCCTTATTTTTTTATATTTTTTATAAAATGTTTAGAATCCATCCAGCATATTTTGTGTATGCGATGAGACAACAAATGGCAACTAGTTTCTCTACGTAATCCACGGAAATCACAACGACATTTAAAATCCAGCCTCTGCGGCTCATATTTTACTATAACTGGAATAGAATTCTAAAAGTAAGACCTCTTACGTTGCTACTTTTACTAGTAATTGCTTTACTGAACAATTAACTTACATTTAACAATACAATCAATAATACAAGAAGTAATAGTCAAAAAACTATACTATAACAAAAATATAAATAATAACAGTAATATAGTTTTTAAGTCTTCAATTAATCCAGGGGATCAGGCCAGCCATGCATTATTAATACCAATTTACTAATATCTTTGCAGTTTTAAATTCATACATTTCAAGGATCTCTAACTACTAATACACTTTATCACCAGTTAACTATACCTTATGCTACCTTAAATTTCCACAAAGGGAAGAGTGGAATTGCGTTTAGTATTCTATATATATTTATTTGACAATTTTTCATCAACTGTGTTAATTTCTCCCTATTTAGTGTATCTACAGCTGAATGCGCAGGACAAAGCTTGAAACCTGATCCGAGACACTGAACGTAAACGGAAATCCACACGCAGGCTATCCTAATCGATATCAGATTCAATGACACAACGTAATTTTCAGAAACATGCTAGACAATTTGCCGCGTGCCAGTCACTTTTTTTTAAACTGTGTAATTGGTAGCCATTGTCGTGATCACGTGTATCAGTCTGAATTCATTGCAGAATTGATAACCACCCACGTTGTATTAAGCTCTATTCTGTGTTCGATTGTATTTGTCTATTCAAATATGGCGCTGTGAAAGCCAAGGTTTGTTTTTCATGGGTGCAAAGTATGTTTAAGTGCATTAACCGAACGGCCCAGTTTACGAGATATCTCCAGTCAGCAGACACCGGTTTCCGTCTTAACCAAGATTTTAGGTACGTGTTGTCAGGAAAATGTCGTAACATTTTGTTAAAAATAACTGTGTTAATTTAACACCAAGCGGTAGGCTAGCTAGCTAGCGAGCCGGGGCGTTAAAGCCGGTTTGTTGACCTATATTAAGTTAAGCTCCCTAGCTAGAATGATGTGTTAGCTTTGTTGCTACTTAAGGTGGTAACGCTAGCTAAAAACGGGTAGAGTGCGGAGCTTCTGTATAATCTGTAAATTGTATAACGCTTTACAACAGCGGGGAATAAAGGTAACCACAGATTTAAACAAACAAACCCGGCTGCCACCTGGATGTTTGCTCCCCTTTCTGGGGCTTTAGTTGCTAATTTAGCAAGCTAATGGTAGTTTGCCTTCTGTGAGTGGGATTATTTAATGTCCTCTAACGTTAGCGAGTAACGATAGCTAATCTCTTCTGTACTTTGGGCGGAGCAGTTGTATTCGTATTTTCAGCCAACTACCAAATAGTAGCTAAATTGTGATTTACAAAAATATTTTTGTCTTTGTCATCAATAGGTTTTTGCTGACTTTGTTTTCTAGCGGACACTGTTATAATAGCAAAGTAGCAATACAAATTCGTTATCCAAGTTGTTGGTTGTACTTTAGAGCTGTTCAAAACTACGCGGTGTTTGCAGAGTTAAATTGTTAAATTGATTGTCATATTCCTGCAAAGGTAGTCTGTACCAAACCATGAGTTCGCCAATATCAGTAACGTTAGCTCTCATAATGATGTTACATGCATCTGTTAAAGCCTTATGGTCACCTTACTGAGGGCTGTTCATGAGTTGTGGCTATATATACACAACATGTCACTTATGGTTTTTGTTCCCACATTCTGTGCCTTACCTAAAAGAGATAATGTTAAAATTCCTGAACATAGCAGGACAGACGCCTTGGCTAACTGCACTACTAAACTTTTGACTCCCTCCCGTTTGATTCCCTCCACTGCAGGCTGGTGTCATCCTTGCCACTCAGAATGACCGACCCAGCTGTGAACAGGGTGGTTAGTGACATAATTCGCTCTCCCGAGGACAAACGGGTTTACAGGGGCCTGGAGTTTACCAATGGCCTCAAGGCCATGCTCATCAGTGACCCAACAACAGACAAATCCTCTGCTGCTTTGGATGTCCACATAGGTAAAAGTCTTTCATCACTAATGTCCTGCCAGGTAGTCATGTACTTTCATATGGCTTTCCTCTTTACAGGGACCCTTATCACACAGTTTTGGAAAGCATTAGAGAAAAGATGCAAAAAATGTAACAATTTTTTTGCCATGTAGACTATGGAAAAAAAAATTGTATTTTGCAGATTGCCATAGTTACATGCACAGATACTGGCCGTACTCTTGTCCCAGGCTTGGAGAAACCATCTTTGATCTCTGTTATTCAGTATTTCAGTTGCCACAAATAAACCTGTAAACATAATATGCTGTTTACCTACCTGATGTCTTATTTACAGATCAAAAAGTTGCCCAGCAGAACTATGAAGAAAATGTTGTGACTACTGTGTTTATTAAAATCATTGCTTACATAACAAGTGAATTCTCTGTGTAAGAATTTAGCAATTGTTGTGCTATTACACATCTGGGATTATTTCCACTCTTACTGACTCTTTGCTTTCCTCTCAAGTCTGGATGAGTAATCTGGCAGACACAGTTTGATAGCTACAGCTTGATCAACTGATTTTCTGTGGCAATTCTTCTTAAATTTACAGGTTCATTGTCGGACCCAGGAAATATCTCGGGCCTGGCTCACTTTTGTGAGCACATGCTGTTCCTGGGAACAAAGAAGTACCCCAAGGAGAATGAGTACAGCCAGTTCCTCAGCGAGCACGCAGGGAGCTCCAATGCCTTTACCAGTGGAGAGCACACCAACTATTACTTTGACGTGTCCCATGAGCACTTGGAAGGAGCACTAGATAGGTACTGTCCTGTTCATTTGATGGAATTCATTTCGCCCTGTACTAAAAGTAATTTGTCTCATATATCTTGTGTACATCTTAAGTGTTTCCTTAAGGTTTTTATTTTTTTTGGGAGGTGGGGGGGTGCTCTGCTGTGTTCATTTGTGTGGACTTGGTCTCTGCAAATGTCATAATTAGCAAACCTGACACTAACTACTAGATAGCCAGTCAAATTCAAATTCATTCAAACAGTCACTAATATTTTGTCCACCACATTTACATACATGTCTTTTTTTTAATTTTTTTTTTAGGATGCTAATACCTTTGTCCAATTACGACAGATGTCAACTCTTTGCTTAAATGGTTGTTTAGTTATCAGTATACAATGTTCCCCTTGGGAGTCCAGGTGTTAATCCAAGTGAGCTGCCAGGTCGTTGTCTGTCCGTCTTTGGTTACCGGACCCAGCTTCACTGTGCTCTCCTTTGTACCCATCAGCATAGTTCCTACCCACACTGAGGCCAGAAACCCCAGACACAGGGTGAGACTGATGTCCTCAGCCCTGCAGGGGTCTCTGCTCACGTGTCAGCTGTGGTGGTTTGGAGAGGACGGTCAGGTGGTGTCAGAATTTAACCCATTGGGATAAGCTTACCTACTTATAAATGAATGATATAGCAAGCACCTGTTTATGGGTCATAGGCTAATTGTTCCCCTGCGCCAGTGAATTGTGAAGGCCATCTGGACTGTAGTGGTAGGAAAGGACAGTGCAGAGTTTGTTGAAATATTGATGATGTTGCCTCTTTGAAAATGGAAGAGCATTCTGCTTGAAAGGATCATATGTGTCATTAGCTGTCCACATTATTTGAACCATACCCTATGCTAATCACAATGACTGTATTTATCAACAGTTTCTAGGAAATTAACACATTTTGTAACTAATCAAAGAGCAAGATTTTGTTCCACCACTTTCTGGTGGGTTAAAGACTGTGTGAGTGTTGGAGGGTGTATTTCACCAAGAATAACAACCGAAATAAACACATTTCAGTATCAAGGGTCATGGTGTGATTGCAGTTTTATTGATCTAAACAAGCTGCTTGACAGAGGTATATTTTTAGTCAGGTCCAACAAGGGTGTTAGACATGACTTTGGATGTAGCTTAAAAACATTCAAATTTAGTGTCTGCTCACCATTTCCTCATTTGCATGGCAGTTTCACTTTGCATTCATCCCTTTCTGTGTCTACAAATGGTCCTACACACCAACAATCTTTGTTTAACCCAAAACAGCATTAGGCTACCACTGAAAGAGCGAATGTTGAAAGTGACACAGCCTTAAGTAGTGTTATTATACATCTGAACATGTATTCTTCATGCTGAACTATACTGTTTAATGTTCCCTTTACTGTCATATTGCGATCTCCGTAGGTTTGCCCAATTCTTCCTGTGCCCACTGTTTGATGAGAGCTGTAAGGACCGTGAGGTGAATGCTGTGGACTCTGAGCATGAGAAGAACCTGATGAATGATGCCTGGAGGCTGTTTCAGTTGGAGAAGGCCACTGGCAACCCCAACCACCCCTTCAGTAAATTTGGAACAGGTAGAAAATCTCCAGAGTTGCCACCAACGCTCACTTAAAGTGAACATGATCATGTTATTCATTCTGACTTCCTGCATATTGCAGTCTGCCTCCATCTGTCTCTCTCTGTGTGATGGTCTACTGGCCTGTTTGTATTTTAATGTTGAATTAAATTTGAATTTAGTTGTGTAATATTTGAATAGATTCATATTACACCACCCATGCAGTGTTTAACGACTTATTCAGCTTAATAATGACCTCATCATGGTGAATATTATGAGATATTAGGCTGCATAAGTACCCCAATTTATCTATATTTGCCAGATGTTCTATGACAATATATAAAATGTGTATAAGCCCACCATTTCGTATTGAGATTCACTCAACTGATATGAGGGAAAGCATCTCATAGCATGAAGGGAGTTTACTCCAGGCCAGTGAATTCCCACATCAGAATGACACGGACTTGGAGCGGCTCCAAGCTCAAAATAGCCACCTGATGGCAGTCTTGAATTTTATAATCTTTATTCCAGTTAAGAATAGAAGCGGCTCAGACAGGCCTGAATGTCATGCACTCTTAGTGGACCAACATAATCTTCTCCAGATTGAGGTTTTTTGAGAGGCAGACAGAAAAACAAAACAACAACCACTGCCACATGACTTGCCTCAGAAGTGCTAGATGTGGGCTGCAGTTGCAGTTAAGCAGCTTGTTGATGTACCTGACAGGCTACTGTCACTGGGTCATCATAAACTGACAATAAGGAAGTCACCCAACCTCTCATGTTCTCACATCGAATGACTCAGAGTTTTATACTGTAGTGCTCTGAATATTTATGCAGTTCTCAGGAAGACTATGCTGACGTTTTGTCTACGTCAGCGTCCTTTGTGCTCTAATAAGAGGAACAGTCATTGTTCCACCCTGTGCAGTGATCGTTATCTGTCATCCTTCATAATACCCTGTCTAATGATCTGTCAATATGCTGCTCATATTTGTGAATCTGTTCATTTTATACTACATTGAATTGCAGTTGGACAGTGAACCTGAAGGTTTTTTTTATGAACTGAAAGATTGATCGTTACACTTGTACTCTGTCACAGAGACACTGTGGGAAAACAAATATTCACTATTCATGTATTATTTCTCTTATAGGGAACAAATTGACCCTTGAGACCCGACCGTCTAAAGATGGGATTGACATCCGTCAGGAGCTACTGAAATTTCATTCTACATACTACTCCTCCAACCTCATGGGACTCTGTGTGTTAGGAAGGGGTAAGGGTTCTTATTTAAATGTTGCAAGAACCTCACTCAGCCTCCTCAGCACTCCTGCGACTTCCCAACCCCCTTTACTGTCAATTACGCAAGACATCAAAGAGGAACAAAATATGCAAGTCATGCATGACTTGGTGTACAAGGCCAAAACCATAATATTTCTAGTTTTATATGCAAGTTATTATACAGCAATACAACATATCATTGTCAAATCAATTGTGATACTGTACCGCGGTATAATTACCAAAAACAAATTGTCAAGACAGGTTGTAGTATGTCTTAAAGGTTAGTCCACAGTATGCCCTTTTCATTGTGCATGTTCGTCTTCTCTTTGCTGTTGTTGTGAAGGTGATTGATTGATTGATTGATTGATTGATTTTTTAAAATATATATATATATATCTTCCTATTTACCTTAAGTCAATGCAATCCTCTGTAATTATGAGGGATACTGCTTCCTTTGTTGTACAAGAACGGCACCCTCTTCCTGTTTGGCCATCTAAAACAGGCTTTGTGTTGAAGTTCTAATTTCCCAACAAACCAAAGATGATATTGCATAGTTTTAAGATAAAAGCCAAGGACGGACGTGTTTCTCAAAAGGTTACACCAACATCTCAGAATGATTGGTAATGATTTCTTGAAGTTAAGATTGCTAGCTATTAACACCTTTTGATTTCAAGTTAATGATTTTCTCAACCCCCTTGTATCCAGTCTTTTTTTTTTTTTTTTCCAGTCTTCAAATTCTGAGCTAGCTCTTATTGAATGAAGCGTTACTGGTAGGTTGATTGCTGGCTGGAATTTACATTTTGCAAAATCTCATTGTTCTCATTTGAATTGTAAGAGATGCAGTTTGACAGAAATGCTTATAAGAACATCTTCGATGAACATGATTAATGGCTCAAAGTGGCTCTCCGTTACTACACTGCTGGACGTCTAGTGAGCTTTCTTGTGCATTTACTGGTCAAAAATACCATGGGAGTTGAACAGAAATACTTTATTAATGGTCAAAATATGATGAAATACTATAGTTTCATTGGGTCTTCTTTGCACTCACATGAGCTACTTATTGTCTATAACCTTTGAGTAAATCTAAGCTAAACAATAAATGTAGTCAACTTTATTTTTTATCCCTCTTTACCTACAGAATCATTAGATGATTTGACCTCCATGGTGGTGAAGCTGTTTGGAGAAGTGGAGAACAAGAACGTGCCTATCCCAGAATTCCCTGAGCACCCCTTCCAGGAAGAACACCTCAAAGTGAGCCAGTTACTCGTCTCACCAATGTTTCCCCCACTACTATAATGGACGGCCATAGCCACTATTAAATGACGTCGTATTTATTAGTTTTTTTTATTCAATATTCATTCTAGATAATGAAAACATTTGCCAGTTATCACTCATCAAAATATGTTTTCTAAAATATCGCATTGAATGACTTCCTAAGTAACAAGTTGTTTTTTTTTTGATCGTTGTGTTCTCCCATAGCAATTCTACAAAGTGGTGCCCATTAAAGACATCAGGAATCTGTACGTGACTTTCCCCATCCTGGACCTACAGAAGTACTACAAATCTAACCCAGGACATTATCTGGGACATCTTATTGGTCACGAAGGACCCGGAAGTTTGTTATCTGAGCTCAAATCTAAAGGTAGGACATGAAGGAGAGCTCCAAGATAATGACAGACATGTGTGTCCTATTAAACCTATCAAGATGTTTGATTTTTTTTTAATCTTAAAATGAAAAGAAATATGTACTAATGACTAACTAGAAATGACCATGATTATTATTTTGAAGGCTGGGTGAACACGCTTGTTGGAGGGCAAAAAGAAGGAGCCAGAGGATTCATGTTCTTCATCATCAATGTGGACTTGACTGAGGAGGGCCTCTGTAAGTAGTACGGTAGTACGGCTGTACGTGTGCTGGAGTTAATTCACCATTTTCTGATGTGCTTTGCATGGGATTATTTCCCTGTTGTGGTCAGATTTGTGTGTGAGTAAATTAAATGTAAATAATGTTCATGGAGACATGTTATATGTGTCACTGCAGTGCACGTCGAAGACATCATCTTCCACATGTTCCAGTATATCCAGAAGCTGCGCACTGAGGGACCTCAGGAGTGGGTGTTTGAGGAGTGCAAGGTAATTAATGTTGTCTATTCAGCGACCACACTTCAGACAGAGGGGCAGGACAAACTTGACCCACTTATTTCTGGTTAGTGGAGAGACCAACAGCAGCAAAGACACTGACAGCAGATACTGATGCATTCAAACCTGCCGGCTGTTTTCACCATCATATATGTTGTGTAGCTACGTCAAATGAAGTTGGGTAGTATTCATTTTCCATGTTACACTGTAAAAGTCTGCTTTTACAAAAATGATCTTTTCTAAGGGATAAGAATAACGTGTAGTTCCCCTCTCTAGAATCCGGCTCTAAATTTCTCTCAACTGTATGTAACTGTTGTATGTGGTGTGACTTCACTTGTTACATCCTCCGTGTCTCTGTCTCTCTCTCTGTAGGACTTAAACAAAGTGGCCTTCAGGTTCAAGGACAAGGAGCGACCCCGTGGCTATACTTCCAAAGTGGCTGGGTTACTACACGTAGGTCCCCTCTCCGTCTGCAAAAGCTGTTTCCAGGGAGACACAATGCAGCTCATTGCGTCTGTACCTGCTGTCGTCATCAGGCTGCCTGCTGCTGCTGCTGTTGTTGACTCTGTATTGAGAGAATAGAGATTGTGCAGAGGCACAGTCAGAAATAGGCTGCGCTTTTGTATTTACTGCAGTTCCTGTATGACTGTCGCAGCAAGGGTCATTGACTAATGGTCACTGCTGCACTAATTACAGGAATTGTCTTGTGAATGTCTTCTCGCCACGTTTGGTAGTGCAAATCATTTTTTTCACCCTCTATTATAACAAGTGGCAGGAGGTTGTCACATTACACCCATACTGGGACATTCAGTGCAACAGTATGCAGGCTTTGATTCAGTTTTTCAGTTATTTCAGTTACTATTGATTTATTGGGTACCATTAAGATTAGGGCTTTAACAACAAATATGTTTTACTGGCAGTTGAAGACTTGTTGTTGTTGTTGTTATTATTATTTGGCCTTAAAGAAAAAGTGGAGGAAAGAATTTAAATTTGAAACCTTTTCCACAAATGTTTTACAGTTAATTACCTGTCCTCAAGCGGTACAATGCTAACAGCTTCCTGCTCTATGTGTTTCAGTACTACCCTCTTGAAGAGGTTCTGGCAGCAGAGTACCTTTTGGAGGACTTCAGGCCAGATCTGATCGAGATGGTGCTGGATAAGCTGAGGCCAGAACATGTCAGGTCAGTGGGAGAACATCAGTCTTACACAAGCAGTAACAATCTCTTTATTAAAAACCTACTCTAAAGTATAACAGAATTATAATATGTAATGGTGGGCATTGTTGTGAATAATGTTATGTATACTGTGTACAGAATTCAACCTATTTCCTTATTGATTTCACTGTTTTATTGATAAATAGATGCAGGAAGTCTGCTGTATCTTTATAACTGCTATATGTTATAGAGGATAATAATATAGAGGATAATAGACTCTGATAATAAATAAGTTTTGCTGCCTGCCAGCTTTGACAAAGTGCTGTTGGTCTACTTTGATATGTGGATGAAACAGCTTTTCAATTTTCTGCCTTTAAAAAAAGTAAGTAAGTAATGCCAGACAACTTCACAGATGTGATTATCTCTGCAGCCTCAAAGGTTCAGTTTGTTACATCAGGAGATGGATGTGTGTGCTCAGGAATACATTATCAAGTTTTGCTTTCTGAATTGGAAATGCTGAAATCCTCAGGAGTTTTTATAAACAATTTGGCCAATATAAAATGTTTTCTAACTAACTTTTTATACATGGCCCATGTTATTTAAAGATATCGGCCAGTCTATTAGTATGTTGTGTTGAAGCAGAGCTGCTACTTTATGTTGGTAAACCTGGCAGCCAAAGTGAAAGTGTTGTTGGACCTAAACACCAAGTGATTAGCTAAGATGATCTCAGTAAACTATGCAGTTGGACCTACATTTGTTTTTTTGTGAAGTAGTTGAAGAGGTTCAGCCATTTTTGTGGCATGAAATTTCCTGACAGGAATAGCACAATGTTAATTTTTATGTGAAAGTCTTGCCTACTGTAGATTTAATTTATTTTATGGGATGCTACTTGTGTCAAGCAAAGTGCCGACTTGTATCCAGTCCATTCCTTAATGCTTACCAAGGAGGAGATTGCATGCACTCATTGGCTGACCCTGACATTTTGCATGCCAGTCTCTTCCTTTACTGAAGTGGCTGTTTTAACCTTGGGGTTTCGCCAGCGCTGCTTTGAATTCGTGGCAGTACTTCCTTATCATATCAGCAGCTGGATGTGAAGTTGCAGCAAGTTGGGAGGCTGCATCATTAAACTAAAGCTAGAAATTATAATACACACTATTTGATCCATTGAATCCGAGTTGTTGTTTACCAAATGATAACCTACTGTTGCCACTTTGATTGAATAAATGTTCGGGTAGCAGAGAAACGCACTCTAAATGCAGCACACTGAGAGCATCTAGGAATTCTAAACATAGCTCATCACTTAGAGGCAGACAGCGTGTCAATGGATCTCCGCTACCTCAAACATGATCCAGATGCAATACTAATAGAAAAGCACTCACGTCTCATCTTGTGGAGTGGTTACAAACTAGCTCTGACAGAGAGGTTTTTGTATCCGTGTAACATGACCTGGTTCACTCTTTCCTTTTTCCAGAGTTGCAGTGGTGTCAAAGTCATTTGAAGGGCAAACGGACAAGACTGAAGAGTGGTATGGCACACAGTACAAACAGGAGGCCATCTCTGAGGAGACCATCGAGGTGAATCATAGTGCTCTAATCAAATCACACACAATACTGGGAGTCTTTTTTTTTCTTTCTGCTTTGTAATGAATGTATGACTGCTGCGTACGTTTTCTAAGACACTACTTGCTGATTGTACGCCTGTGTTTCAGAAATGGGCAAGTGCAGACTTCAACGGCAAGTTCAAATTACCTATGAAAAACGAGTTCATCCCTACCAACTTCGAGATCTATCCTCTTGAGAAAGACTCTCCATCAGTCCCCACTTTAATCAAGGCAAGTGTTGTTTGCTGCGCAGCTCTATCATCAAAGTATCGTCACTCTTCATTACCTGCCTGCACTGGACAAACCTTGCTTAACTGCGTAGTGTTCAAAAATCTCTTATGCTTTCATATATTAATAAGATTTTCTGATTGAGACATAACGCGATTAGTATTGTTGTTGCCGTCATGTCAGGATCAGAGGAACTAAGCGATAAACAACAGCGTACATATTCCGTTCTCTGATGGAAAGACTAAATTAAAGCCACTGTGCCTTTTTTTCTTTCATTTCTACTGTTAGAAATGTGTGTGAATAAGCAAATGTGGCTGAAGTGTTTCTTTGCTGGCATTTCCAGGGACTGCAAACGATTAGCTTTGCACAGGATGGACTTTCAATGAATATGAAATGAGATGAGAACTGCCTGTGTGTGTGTGTGTGTGTGTGTGGTGGTCATTTCTTCCAGGACACTGCTATGAGCAAGGTGTGGTTCAAGCAGGATGACAAGTTCTTCCTTCCCAAGGCATGCCTGAACTTTGAGTTCTTCAGGTGCGTAACTAACTATGAACTTCAGCTGGAACTTTCGGCACGACGTCCCACCCACTGAATCAACCTTTTACTTGCTAGCACTTAACAGCTTACAACCATCTACACGTAGAAAGCTCATTAGTTCTCATTATTTCTCAATAACAAACAATACCTAAAAGTACTGTTACTAATACTAATGACTATGTCAACAATCATGTACTGTACGATAATTGTTGTACCTTCAGCTCCGACTGTGAGAAAGTGTAGAGATCAAAATTTCTATGCTTTGTTTGACCACTGCCATTTTCTCTACAGCCCATTTGCGTATGTGGACCCATTGCATTGTAACATGGCATATTTATACCTGGAGCTCCTCAAGGACTCCCTCAACGAGTATGCATATGCAGCCGAGCTAGCTGGCTTGAACTATGACCTCCAAAATACCGTCTATGGGATGTATGTAAGTATTCAAAATCGCTCCCCATCGCCCTCATGCTGCATCCCAGACCTCACGTCCCCCAACCTTTATCATCCTCAGGCTGGGCTGTTGTGGCTCAGCCAGGCCTGGGTTTACAGGTCATTTTAAGCCACCTCTATGGCCAGATTGGAAGGTTTGATGATTAATGAGAAGTTAGACTATAACAGACAATGGACTATGATAGTTTTCTGTTATTGTCTGTACTGTGAAAGTACTTTGACAATTGAGACTTCTCTGACCCAGACCTGGCTGGTCTAGCCTCTGTTTTGTCTGCATCTTCCTCTTCATTCTTCATCAGTCCTTCTTCCCTTTTTTTTGCTCACCCACCTCCCGCGAAAACCCTTATGGCTACTTAAGAGGTGTTTATTTCCTCACGTTGTCAGGCATATCGAGTCACTGTCCTTTTCTTTCTTTTAGATGTATTAAGGGTAATGCACAGCTGTAGTTATGGCATCAGGTGAAGCGGCGTTCCTCCAACAACATTGACTTTATGATTTAAAACAGTCTGAAAACAGACAACTATATTTTCTGGAAGACTCATGCCACCACTGACAGTTTTTACGCGACAGAAAGCTGGTCATGAGGCTGCATATACATACTCTTCTTATCATTCTTCTTATACCTGCCATTGTCTAGTGTTGATTTGGACAACCTGTCATTCCCAACAAACATGTCTTTTTGTTTTTGTTCTTTTTTTCCCCCTTCCATCAGTCGCTACCTATACGCAGACCCCCTGCACTGCAACATGACCTACTTGTTACTCAGGTTACTGAAGGATGATTTAAAAGAGTATACATATGCAGCCCGCCTGGCCGGGCTGGTGTATGGCGTAGCCTCAGGGATGAATGCCATCTTCGTAAGTAAGCCGTTTGAAGTCTAGAGGGGAGTGTGGGGGTGCCAATGAAGGGTCCCCTTTGAGGCTTTGACAGAGTGTGGCAATGGCTTGGTTTTTCTACGCTCCGTTTGATTATGTGAAGTGCTGTGTGTCCTGTTTGTCCAACCTGAGGGATTTATGGATATCTCTGCTTGCTACTGCATTCTCTGCAAACACCAACTTAGTAATGTCTATTAGCTGTAGGATAGCTAGATATAGTCCTCTGGAAATGTTATTCGCTAATACAGCATTTTATTTCTACTTATGATTTTAAAGATTTACCTCAATGAATTCTGATTATGTTTGAGAGAATCTGTTCATCAGATTTCATCAGGACAGCAAATGTTTTCTGTTTATTTATTTATTTATTTATTTGTTTGTTTTATTGCCTTGACACCTCAAATTAAGTCTTTGTCACAAGAGTTTCATTTCTCAGATTAGTGTTTTTTTAAATGAATGAATTAACATAATTGGTTTTCATTTTAGGCCACCGTGGCAATAAAACTGCCATATTTAAAACTTTGTGCAGATTCTGTGTATCAAGGACGCATGAGTGACTGATAATTCAGATTCACTTCCAAAATTCATTCAGGGTAATATATTCAGACAGTGCATGTGCAGGAGAAAGGAGAAACAGACTAGATGGCACGATTGTGCCTACTCTGCATAATTATTTTTGGGTCTTTTGGCTGCCATTCTCTTGCTTCTATTGTGTCAGTGTCACACAGGGAGTGGATGAAAAAGTGTCTCTGTCGCAAAACACAAGGAATAAAGCCAAATGATGCAGATTCTCTGACATATTTATAGTCACATTTGCAAGTGCACAAAGGACGTTAGAAGTGGATTTGTATCCAGGAGGTTTGATGGGCATAGTAAGGAGCAACTTGCTCAATCAGGCCCCCCTTTGTTTCCCCAGTTTATGAATACAGCAATTTTCTCATCTCTGTGTGTGTGTGTTGCACAGCAAAGTAACAACCTACCTATGAATTAAAATGGTTTGCGGTGGTGTTTTGCTCTGTTCTTTCAAGCTTTCTAACTTCTGCCCTAACATTCGGAACCTTTTTGTCATATGACCCAGTAACCGGCATTCATTAGCGACCTCTCCCCAGTGCATTCATGATTGTGGCGCGTCCTTAGGGACAGCTATTCAAGACACGATCTGTGTAGCTGTGTGAGACGTTGTGTGTAATTGTCTTAAGTCAGCAGTATTGGTGGGACTGGCCGGATGTTTGTCAAGGTTAATGATGTTAGGAGAGATTACTTTTAACAGGTGTCCCCGCGGGGACCTGGCGACAGGAAGGAATGGGATAAGTCTGAGAGCGTAGCCATGTAGCTGGAGGGTTTTGCTGAATCATGAAGGGCCATAAGGTGTGGATGACATTGCAAAGTGGAGGCTTTAAATAACCTTGACTGTTCTTTTCCATTTTTAAAATGCTCATTTACATAGAAAAACCTCATCATTAACCACCTAGGTCTGTTCTGACTCCCTGAGAGACTACAGTGAATTATGTTTACACTGCAGTAGATGATGAAGTGATGCTTCCTAGTATAGATCAGCCTTTCTTCATTTTAGCCGCCTGTTTGTTTTTAAACTTATATTCCACCAGAAGTTTGTTTATTGGAACATTTTAGACATACTGTTACACATTTTGTGAGATTTATTGTAGTGGTGGTGACTCATCTTAAGCGGGGGAGGGATGAGCTTTTCTTGACAAACATTTGGACAGCCAATAATTACAGTACTTTGGGACACATTATAATAGAAATTTCAAATCCACAAATGAAACTGTAAAAACTCAGGAAGACCACTGATCATGCCCGGCTCACCTTGCCTTTCTCTGTGTTGATAATGTGCCTGTGCTCTGTCACTGCCTGCTGCAGCTGTCTGTTAAAGGTTACAGTGACAAACAGCACATCCTGCTGAAGAAGATCATTGAGAAGATGGCCACCTTTGAGATAGATGAGAAGCGCTTCGACATCATCAAGGAAGCGGTAAGCTCCGACTGCAACTACGTCATTGGTACAAAGTTGTGATAAGTCACGATCAATCGAACGAATGTATTGGACAGCTGACTTTAACCCTTGGGTGTTCAGAACATATTTTACTCTGCCTTACAATACAAGTAACAGTAGTAGTAGTAGTTTTGATACTGTGCAGTCATTTAAAGGAAAAAAACAATTAAAGTGTCTGTGTTGAACTGACTTTTCCTTCTCTTTCTCCCTGCAGTACATGAGGTCTTTGAATAACTTCAGAGCCGAGCAGCCTCACCAGCACGCCATGTACTACCTCCGTCTACTCATGACCGAGGTTGCTTGGACCAAAGATGAGCTCAGAGAGGCTCTGGATGGTGAGACGCTTCTCTTAATCTTGTGCTCTTTTCTCTCTTTACTTCTGTCTCAAAGTCCCAGTGCTTGTGCTTATTAGCCCCTTTCTACTGCGAGCCAAACTGAGTTCACTGAAACACAGAATAAACGCACAGCCTAGCCCTTTGTCATGCTGGAACTGCGCAAGTGGAAGCTAGGGCTGTGTAGCTAGTTGGACTGTATGAGGCTGAATAACAGACGACAAACGTATGGCCATAAGATACGTCACTATTTCTCTGGTCGGCTGGAGTTCCTGGGTTAAAGTTAAGGTAAATAGACGGCTACTCTTTCCTCTCACTTTAGGTCTTTTCTTCTTCTGTTTTCCTCCTTAAATCCTCATTTGAATGCTGAGGCTGTTCTCCAGCAGATGCCTCCCTAGCTGCAGTCTTTCCTCTCCGCAGTGCCAGTCTGGAACCTGAAGGGCAGATTGTTATATTTTTACCACGGTGCTTACACAGACTATCCTCGGATTCACATGAGACTCAATTAACCTGCAGGGTCAAAGCCTGCAGCCCAGTCGCCAGGGTCTCCAATTACCACGGCTTGTTCCCTTATCAGTGTCCTTACCCTCCTGCCGTCCCCTGTCTGGGGTCTATGAGACTTTCAGTCTCTCCTTTCCTTGTGTGCGTGTGTTGGTGTTGCTGTGGACAAACAATCATTTATATAAATTGTGTGTGTGTGTGTCCCTGTAGCTCATCCTTGAATCTGGGTCAGACGTTGCTTGAATTCAGATTGTCCAGCCCACTGAGACAGACTAGATTTTTGTGCATGTGTAACTGAATGTGTAAGTGTGTGTTTTACCAGGCTTGCATGATTGTCTTGTTCATGATGGGAATACTGTATGATGAAATCACCACACACACACACACACACACACACACACACACACACACACACACACACACACACACACACACACACACACACACACACACACACACACACACACACACAGCAGTTATTCTGTGTTTTTTTTTTTTTGTACTGATTCTGATTGTTGATAGCAGCTTGGGAAATTGCTCTTTGATTGATTGCTGTTGTCTGTGATCTGTATTCCAGATGTAACTCTCCCACGCCTCAAGGCCTTCATACCACAGCTATTGTCACGGTTACATATTGAAGCCCTTCTCCATGGCAACATCACCAAGGAGGTTTGTCACTGTGTTTTTACTGCCAGCTGAAGGAATTAGAATTTTGTTACCTCTCTGCCTTGACGGATTTGTAAATTTGCAATAGTGCAGCTTTCCTTTCATATCAGTGTTGTAAAATTTGTGTATGCCTGTTACTCAGCAATACACCTTTTTTATTCTCAAACAACATTTGAGTCTCCTCCAGTACTTTATCTGACCTTCCAATGGTATCACAGATGATTATAAACCTTTTCTAAGAGCCTGCGATCAAGTAAAACTTTGTGCGAGGTGCCAGCCCTCCCAGCCATCACAGCACCGCCTTGTAACGATGACAGCGTCACAGTCTGGTGGAGAGAGAATTAGACTCTCTGGTGGGAGCAATGATCCATTTCGTCACCATCGTGCCTGCTCCTGTAACGCCAGAGCAAGAACTGACCAAGTAGTTTTGCAGAGAAGCCTTGTAAAATGAGAAAATTGTACTTATTAATGTTGGCAAAGCTAGAGGGCAGGAAAACATCACCTTAAAATGATTTTAACACAGTGATTTTAAAAGAACAGCTAAACTTATTACCATGTGGTGGGTGGGTCAGAGTCCGACTCAGAGACCTCTAAATCCCTTTGTTAGCTGAAGTCCATCTCATATATACACCCCACATATCTTAACATGTTCCAAAGGGATTCTATACACACGTGGCTATTACACTAAGTCTACTTTTAAGTAACTTTTAAAGGCTCAGTCATCTCTCTGGATTGTCCTGAGTAAGCACTACATTGTTTCTGGAAACACACGTTGTGTAAAAAAAAAGTGTGTGATGCTTTGAGCAAACAAAATTCCACTCACGGTCTCTGTAGAAGTGTAGCAACAGATGTCTCAGTGGTGACATCTCACTACCAAATGAAGTTAATGTTAATGAAGTTAATAAAGGGGGGGAATGTACATTGAATGTGGAATATCACTGCAGTTTTTAGGTGAAGGCTGAGAGAGCAATCCCTTACCAATGTGTACCATCAGTGTGCGATACAAATTGAGGGTGGAAAATGGTCACGATGACTTAATTCTGGTCACGTAGAACCCACAGCTGGGGAGTGTGCACAGAAAATCACTAACTGAAAGAGGAGGCAGGTTAAGGGAAAGTGTCTTGAGTCTTGGAGAGAGCGTAACATCAGAGCTAAACGGTACATAATGTTTTTCTGTGAGTAGAATTTTCCTTTTAAAAAAAATCCTGTTTTTGTGGACTAAAATAAATGTTTTGCTTTCTCTCCCTGTCTGGCATCTCTCTAGTCTGCGCTTGGCATGCTGCAAATGGTGGAGGACACGCTCATTGAGCACGCTCACACAAAGCCCCTCCTCCCGAGCCAACTGATTCGCTACAGAGAGGTGCAGGTTCCAGACGGTAGGTCCTGTACTCCCCCTGCATGCCACACACACTTTTAAGCACTCTTGATCATCGTCTGCCAGTCATGCCTGTCTCCATGGCGACCATGCCAAAGAGTCCTCACCCAGCGCTCTTGCCCTCGTCATCAGTGATGCCGTGTTGAGTTTGTAAAGACTTGATTACATTCAACATCCCTCATTTCCCTCAGAGGAACAGAACAGTCACCGGGTGGAAATGGACGTCATTATGACACGCACACACCTTCCCCTCAGCACAAAGATGAATGCACACACGCCAAGCACAGCACCTGTGCTGCCTTTCTGATTACATTAGGAAAGTGGAGTGATGTGGAGAGGGAAAACCAGGGCTCGTGCTGGGCCACCTGGAGACATCCTGAGTCTCACCGAGGGATTTTCCAGGCTCAGCTCCAGACTGCCAGTCAGACACAGAGCAGGAGCATAGGAGAAGGATGTAAAGGATGTAAACACAAAGTTGGTTTATGAAATGACTGACTGGCCGAAGGTCTATCCAAGAAACACGGTATTACTCTCACAGCTGAAAGCTTGAGAGCAGATAGTTCACATGAATCTGGCCAGTCACACATTGTTCAAGGCATCACGTGATCCAAGTAAAATCAGAAAGATTTACAGGCTTTTTAAAACAAGGACCAACACTAGAAAACAAGTACATTTACAAAGTTATGTTGTTCTGTTGCTGTAGCAAAGGCATGAAATGCTGGTCTGTAATTTATATGGTAAAATAATGATTGATTGCACAACTTACTGCTTTAAATGCCCAGTTCAGTGTGTCACGCTCTTTGGAGTTGACTGAACGCTGCGTGATGTTTAACGAGCTGTGGCAAAAACAAAATACTCCCTCGACACACAAGCCTGAGATGTGCACACTCCACATTAGCTTTTTGATTTAAACTAAGAGCTTATCTGCCCCAAACCTTTACGCTTCCCTTTTTATGTTTTCTAAGCAAACCTCAAGTAAAACTTTAATTTGACGTGTTGAGAATAATGCTGGGGGAGATGTTGAGGACTGTGGACATGACGCCCCCTGAGCGCGCAGCCAAAGTGCTCTGTCAGCATATGCATAAAAGCTACCTGCGTTACCCGGCCTCGACCTGTCCTGCATTCAAAGTGAGCCTGATCACAATGGACTCGAACAAAGTGAAGTCGAGCAAGAGGAAAAAAAAGGAAGCAGTTTTCCCTGTGCTGGAACTCATGGCTCCTCTCCATGTTCTGCTCAAAAGAAAGTTTTTAAAGTACAGATGAAAGGCTAGAGGAGAGCAATTTGGGGAGAAAAAAAGCTTGATGCTGGCATTCAGCAGAACGTCTCCGATTTCTGGAGAGTGTCACCACCGTCCTCTGTCTGAACTTCACTGTTTGACTGTATCACACTCATCTATGCCTCAAGCAGAACTGCGCATCTACAACTGAAACAGCTCATCAGTCTTTGAGGCAGCATTGATTATTTTTGAAAGAACCGATTATACATACAGGGATCATCTTCGGAATGGATTATATAGAGCGGTACAGGTAGATAAGCAGGGAAATGAATTTCACCAGCCTGAGTTCATGGATCACTGTGGATTTGGGGTTAATGGAAAGAATTCTGCTTTAAACTACTTCGGCTGGTTTCTGCTCAGTCACTGTTTAACATGTTGAGTGTAGCTCTCAACACATCTCAGCACGGCCCAGAACTGTTCCAGGCTTTATAATCTAAATTAAATCGGCACACAAATACGAGAAAGACATTTAAATTCTTATGTTATCGTAGTCTGTCTTCCATTTCCTGTTCCACAATCTGTTTTATGTTAAAAACTGGAGCAGTACGACAGGAAGATGGGAGGGAAAGGGGTCTTCAATAATCTTGAAATACAAAAACATAAAATTAATAAAATATATTGTTACAAATGAACTTGAATATTTCCTTTACTTCTTCGTTTTTTTCCAGGCCCAGCTTGAGAGTCCTACCTTTTTTTTTGTTTTTTTTTATCTGTGTCAGTAATGCATTTCCGAGTGAATGTGTTTGCTTTGTATGATTACAGCACTGAAAAAGAAAATGAACAAATATTGTCGTGCTCCTCTCAGGTGGCTGGTATGTTTACCAGCAGAGGAACGAGGTGCACAACAACTGTGGCATTGAGATCTACTATCAGACAGACATGCAGACCACCCACGACAACATGCTGCTGGAGCTGTTCTGTCAGATCATCTCCGAGCCCTGCTTCAACACCCTGAGAACCAAAGAACAGCTGGGTGAGCCCACACGACACAAAAACACTATGTGTAGCAACTAGGGATGTGCCGATCCGATACTCAGTATCGGTCTGATGCTGGCCAAAATCACTGGATCGGATATCGGAGGGGGGAAAAAGTATAATCAGATACTATCCATCAGCCTAAACTATCGTGAACGTTGAACGACATGCCGTAAAGAGAGATGTGTCACGAGTAACACAGGTGAGCAGCTTGTGTCACGTGAACAGTAGCTTGAATGTGAGTGAGACCTGCCAGCAGCGCTGTCATCGTGTCATCATTTTAAACTCAAGGAAGAGATAAGCAAAACAGCAGAGTGCAGTTTATGCAATGCAAGTGTTTCAAAGGGCGGCAGCAGCAGCGTTGGAAACTTGAACCAGATTAAACACTTGCACTTTTACATACAGTTCTGCCCAAGAGGTTACATATGAAAGAAACTAGAGTTTCTGTTTCGACCCTCAGCCTCGAGTGTGAGTTGTGAGTGCCTTAAGATGCCATGTGTGCCGTACTGTCCATAACTGAGTCATGTTGTGGGCTCTGTATTTCTTCCTTTAGTGGAGTACAGTGGTTAGTTTTTAGATGTGTTGGTTAGTTGCACTCAAGGTTGCAGTATCGGTATCGGACATGAAAAAGTGGTGGAGCCATCACTAGTAGCAACACATTTCAATATACTGCACTGTGTGTAGAGACAAGGAAAAAATGTGCCACCAAGTTGTGAATATTTATTCAGGCACTTTTCTCAGAGAATTATGCAGCTTTAATCTGCATGTGGTAATTAAATACTCCTCTGTAAAGACCAGAAACTGTAAGGGAAGTTTCTAAAGTGCTGTCAGCCATGATGATGTTTAATAACTTGGGGAATGAATGGATTGAGTCCCTGAACCGCAGTTGGAAGTAGTGCTTTAATAATATTCCCATATAGTGCCAGAATGAAATGTTTTTGAAACCACTTAAAAGGTTTAAGTACATGACGTTATTAGTTTAGAGAAACAGTCTGATCTTCTGTGCTGAGCTCTTGCATATCCACTACATATCCAGGCTACATCGTGTTCAGTGGGCCCCGGCGTGCCAACGGAGTGCAAGGCCTGCGCTTCATCATCCAGTCGGAGAAGGCGCCCCACTACCTGGAGAGCCGTGTGGAGGCTTTCCTCTGCACCATGGAGAAGGCCGTGGAGGAGATGGGCGATGAAGCCTTCCAGAAGCACATCCAGGCCCTGGCCATCCGCCGCCTGGACAAGCCTAAGAAGCTGTCTGCTGAGTGTGCCAAGTACTGGGGAGAGATCATCTCTCAGCAGTATAATTTTGACCGAGGTGAGGCCTCCCAACAGTCCACTTCACCTCACTGCTAATTATGTTTAGGTTTCAGGCGAAATATTGAAATACATTTCCAAACTCTCTCTACAAACAGCTTGTGTTACGTGGAAAGTCAAATACAAGTTCTTGAGAGTTATCAATATTTTTGGTCAGTCCCAGAGGTGAGCGGGATGTTGCTTAGAGCTGCACAAATTGGGATCGATTAAAGCCTGGAATAATGTGCAGCCGTAGCACACCTCTCTCTTGCAGCACTCTCCTGAGTGCCGTAATGGATTGTAATGGGCCTGATTCACCGGTAATCTGCCTAAAGCCCTGAGTGATGGCAACACTGAAAGGTTGCCAGGGGAGTGGTGGTGATTACTGATACTCGCAGTGTTCGAGGAGAAGAGTCGGGCGAGCGAGGGCAGCGAACACGCACCACGCCAAGGGCGCAGAAGAAAAAAAAAAGAACATACAACACGCGGCATTAGTCAAAGCTTACACACAGTCTGCTGCATGGGCTGACTGTGAGAGAGCTGCTGGCAGCTCACTGTTTCCCTTTGCTTGGGTCAGTCATTTTGTGCAAAAACATGCTTGTTTAATATGGTTAGATTCTGTTTTTAAAAAAGCTTTGATTTACCATCACAGCAGTGGAGACTCTCTTGATTTGAATAATAAGTAAAAATGAGTAACAAGGCAATGAGACTTGACTGCTCAACACACTGACATGCAACACTGTGTTGTTGTTTTTTTTAACACCCTGTGCTTTCAGTTGCGTTTTTATGCAGCACTAATGAGCTGACCGACTTTCACTATGATGGGTCAAACTTCAAAGTCTCTGCGAGTTTATTATACTGTCATGGACTGAAACTGCTGAGCAATAGTGACGTTAATGTTAATCATGTTAACACCTCTGTTTGCCCTGTTGTGTTGCAGATAACATTGAAGTGGCGTATCTGAAGACTTTGACAAAGGAAAACATAATGCACTTCTACAGAGTAAGTAGTTCAGCTTTATTTCATGTGACGTCTCCGTCCCAGGCCTGAGCTCAAACCATTACCGACATCATTGAAGGCCGGTCTTTATTATCTGCTTATTTCTATTCCATTTCTTTTTAATTTAAATAAAGAATATACATCTTGCCCACATTGAAACATCTTTCATGTTATGGGCCATTCAGAGTCCCTATGGAGACACAGGATGATGAATCAGTTTAGTTTAATGGCTTCCCTTTTTTTTTTTTTTAAATGAGGTCAGATATTCAAATCTTCACGTGTTGTAAGGAGAGGATGTTAAACCCATAAACACCAAACAAATCTGAGCTTTGAGAATTTTAGCTTATTTAATATGGAAACAGCAACATGATATTTATGAAATGGATCCCCAGGTGCACTGACTCCCCCAGCAGCCACCGCTTTATTTGAGCAGCCTTAAATTACGGCGCTCATTTGGCTTTAATCGCGGTACTTTGCGGCTGTGGTTACTGCTGTATTGACTGCAGAGGTGTCGTTAGGAGGCGGCCACATAAATTACCACAATGACCCTACATTTTATGCCATGCAAGAGTCGTGAGATATTTAAGGTCTATCAATCATTGTTAAATGCACATTTGAGCTGATGAATGTAATAGTCACAATTCTACAATGATGAAATTGGCACTGACACTGATACAATATCTGACGCCTGACCTGAACGTTTAGAACGGTGTTTACACCGTGTGTCACTTCTGTTTGAGAAATTCTTAACCAACTTCCTGAAACAAACAATCTAACCACAAGGTCCATTTGGTAGCTGCTCTGGAGCTTTTGATCAGTTTGCCCAGATGTCAGATCTCCATTTTTTCCCACACATGTTGGCTTAAAAGCGTCGGTTCATACAGAAAAACAGAAACTCCATCTGCTGATGAAGACTAAGTGATGTGATCGAAAGCTCCAGAACACTGTTTAATGAACTTAACATACCTTGAGGTCTCCTGAGGATGTCTTCGTCTCAGGGTACCACTCCAGATTTGTATTTTCTTTTAAACCTTACCAGCGGTTCAAGCATTCATTGAGACATTTACATTTTCCCGATAGTTAATTGTGGAGCTCGGCCAATAAGCACAGCTGCCAAACTGTCACGGCAGCAATCAAAATACACATTTTTTTCATTGTTTGTAAATGCTCAAAGACTGCATGACAATCACATTTCTGATAAAAGAGCAGTATCGGTCCAATATGCAGCACGAGCACACCGCCTACTCTAAATCTGTTTGTGTGTGTCCAGACACACGCGGTTTTGCTGGCTTCAGTCTGCCCTCCTGGCTTTCATCTCCTCCCGCCGCCCGCTTCTATTCATAGCCGTGGAGGTGACACTGACACAGGACGCTCACAGCATATCAGCTGCCATAATGACAGCCAGCCAGCCCGTTTCAAGGGGGATAAAGGGCCAAAGACACATAGCTGCTGAAAGAATTGGCATTATCTCAGCCCTGCAGAAACCATTACAGGCCCCATGCAGAATAAACCTAATGCATTTCTAATGTCGTATCAGCTGCCATCGCAGGGGCATTTTCTTTTCTTTCTTTTTTTTTTTCTCTCCATTTTTGGTCGCCAGAGTTGACACTGTCTGACTGCAGACGAGCCAAATCTTCAGTCTAATGTAATCCTCCATCCAGAGACAGTGACGAGGCCCGACTGTGTATCTAAATCTCCACAGGGCTGTCAGAACTGATCCCAGACTCGCTGTGAAAAACACACGGCCGTCCAGGCCACACTGAGTCTCGCCCTCTGTGGCAGCAACACAGTGATGAGTCATTCCAGCTACTTACATGAAATATTTTTGAGTTTTGTAGGGAGGGGGGTGTTTCCTCCCCAAGACTATATGTGGCCATTTAAATAATGAATAAAACTCTACATTTTGGTGTTAGTAATGATGCTGTTTGGTTGTGTTTTCCAAACCTCTCTGTCTGTGTCCCTTCAGGATCGGCTGACAGTCGAAGCCCCGAAGAGACACAAGGTGTCCGTGCACGTCCTGTCCAGAGAGATGGACTCCTGTGAGTATCTGTATTGACGCGTTTCTTTCACGGGCTTCATTTAGTCACGGTGGGTTCATTCAGTGTCGGGCTGACCTGCACGTCCCTGTGTGTGTTCACCAGGTCCAATAGTGGGAGAGTTCCCCGCTCAGAATGATGTCAACCTGGCCCCTGCTCCTTCCCTGCCGCAGGTAAAGATCATGTTCTTTACCTCTACGTTCATTAAGCCGACTGCTTTCCCAGCTACTGACACATATTCACTCTATTCCGATGTGAGTGACATTTGCAACTTGAGACCAAAAGGCAATAAGAGAAAAATGTCAAAATGAATGTCACATGACATCAGTATATAACACGTGTGTGTTCATTCTGCTTTGTAGAAAAGGAACGACACTAAATGTCTTTGAGTCCAGTTTTTATTTCAGCACCAAACTGAGAAAACGTCACATTTTTAGAAGCAGTGCTTCATGCCGAGTGAAAACAGAACGACAGCAGGAAGCTGTTGCTGATATAAGCACACCGACTACATTGTAGGCGCTTCTGCAAAGGTAGAAAGCAGTGTAGGTTACCTTACCTTGTTACCATGGAAACGAAGTGCATGTAGTTCTTTTTGCCATCAGCACTGAATGCAGTTTAGGGAGGGCTTCGTCCTCGAAGGAACGGACGAAGCAGGACAGGGTGAAGAATGTTTCTGGTCTGACCTGCCGCCTCTTTCCCTCGCAGCCCACGTTGGTTCAGGACATGACGGAGTTCAAGAGGAGCCTGCCTCTCTTCCCTCTGGTCAAGCCTCACATCAACTTCATGGCTGCCAAACTGTGAGCGAGGCCGGCAGGTCGACACGCAGCAGCATGAAGGGGAGGGGGGGGAGTGACCGCGAGGGACCCCCGCTGTGTTTCTCGCCTCACCCTCCACTCCCCCTCCCCTCCTCCCATCAGGAAGACTTTCATCTGACTGGGCCTGCATTGGCGTGTGAGTGTGTTTGCGCGGGTGCATGTGAAGGTGTGTGTGTGTGTGTGCACGTGTGGCAGGCTGCAGCCACTAGAAGAGATGCTTGGTAAACAAATGCGCGTATTTGAATCACAACGTTAGCCGTGGTTGTCGACATAGCTGTGATGACGATAGAGGTCACGTCAGACTCACCTCATGTTAAAGTCTCTTAAAGGAGACGCAACACTCACACGCATCACAACACTGTGTAGGCTGTTGTAGAGGAAGTAGGAACAACGTTAAAAAAAAAAAGAAAAAAAAAGGGCCAGATCCCTTTAAAGGAGTTCAAATATCCTGCAGAAGGCGTTTTTATTTGAATTACTCAGACGTGCTGCTTTGAGAATGGATAGTTTATTGTGCTGAGCTGGGGGCTGCAGAGGGTAGAGACGCGAGCTCCATGAAGGTCTTCTTTTATTTGTCGGACTGGTAAGTTTGCCTCTGAGGCGCCGCAGCGCTCCTGAAAATGTTTTTTCGCAAAAGATGCACTCAGTCAAATGGAATATTTTATTCAAATGGGTTAATTTCTGAAGATATCTGCCTTTTATAGTTCTGGTTTTAATCCTCGCAGGTTTTGAAATGTTGTTGCTTGTAAACTGGTAAAATGTTGGGACCCTTTGAGGAGCTGTTTGAAAAACACATGCCCATGAAAATTGTTTTTATTTTGTTTTGTTTTTTTAAATAGCTTTTTACAGTAGTATGTAATTCAGACATCTCAGGGGTACCTCCATGCTGTTTTTTTTTTTGTTTTTTTACATTACATTTTATTAGTGATTGATTTCAAATAATAAATTCAGTATGTCATCTACATTAGTACTTTGTTCATTTCACTAAATGTGATCAAATCCTTATTGCTCTTCAAGTTCTTTTTGTAAAACTGAGAGGAAATAACGGCTGTAGAGACGGACAGTATTTCTTTCTTTCTTTTCCTTTTGTAAGCTCCGGGGAGATCGTCATTATTCTGACACTCTGTGTCTAAGACTTGCAGAGACTTTCTGCAGCTTGTGCCTTTTTCCAGGGGGGCATCAGTTAGTTTGTATCTGGCTGCACTGAGCTGTTCCTGGTCTGATCCGGGACAGAATCCTGGGAGATGTGACCCCCCCCCCCCCTAAATTGCAGGACAGCATCGATGTCAAAAAAGCAGCGAGCCTTTTTCTCTTTAAAAAAAAAAAGCCACATTTCATGTTGATGTCTAAAGGGGGTTGAAGAAAAGCACCAGTCTGGATGTTTTCTGAATATATGCACTTCTCTCACTAAGCAATAAACTTGATGACGTGTACTGGGAACAGTGTGAGGCAGAACGAGACGTGGCTCTGCACTGCTGCGTAGCTGCAGCAGCTGGATCCACACTGATCCCGAGCTCCAGCCTAAAGCGCGGAGAAGGACCGTGTCGGCTCTGAGCGCCTGCTGGTGCGTGGATAGTGATGTCAGTGCCGCGCAAGCGTGACCTGCTCTCTCAGGTGCTAACCAGCTTGGCTGTGACAAAACCCCACTGCTGGTGGAGCTGCCAGCCTCCCTGCTCAAATAGCCAAAAGTCCGAGTTAGGATTTATCCCCCCCCCCCTGCCCAATAACCCCTGCTCTCAGGCCGAGTTCATCGCTCACTCGCACATGCTGCATAGTTTTAATGACAATTTAAGGGAGCACCTGTACGAGTGTGCCGTATCAAAAGCTTCTTCAATGTTTTCCAGCATTTTACTACGTCTCAACCAGATCAAAACCATTTCAATTTGTTTTCTTAGTCACAAACGAGGCCCCACTTCATTATCAACTGCTATTTTGTCAAAGGCGCCACTGCCTTTCGTGGTCAGAACCCAAAAACAACCAGCAGCAGCAGGTAGACTTTACTCCCACAGGCAGCACCTGGGGGGCGGCGACGTGTTCAGTAGAAACTAGCACCATTACATATCAGGCTTGGGTGGGCCATGCACTGTTTACCTTCTGTACCTAGTGATTGGTTTTAAATTTAGAAAATCTCAAGCATTAGTTTTTCATTTCTGGATGTGTTTGGCTGTTTTTTTTCCTTTTTTGTTTTTATTGTCTTCTGTGTGTTTCTAATTAATAAACTACTGAATGGAACCCTGTGTCTTTTTTAATGCAACATTTCCCTCCCGCACAGTCAACACTTGCACTTCAATGTTGGAAAAATACATTTATTCACAGAACTGACACCACAGAACTCCAAACTCAGAAACAACGCACTTCAGACTTCAACTTCTTTTCTTTTTTTTTTGGCAGAGTGGGAGCCTTTACAGTGAATGTGTTGGGGATGCTGTGGTTTGCAGGTTGTAGGAGGGCGTCTGTAAAGCAGGCACAGTTTATATGTGCAGGTTATATGTTCCGAGTCACCTTTTCACAGGAAGTCACAGATGTTTTCTAGCTCCTTTGAGAGGAAGAAATGAGCAACTCAGGGCTTAGTTCTGATAACTTTCCACATGAAATTGAAAATCACATCATGCTCCCAATGGTTTAAAACAAACCTATTTACTCTCATGTAAGATGTTACAGGTGACGTGTTAAAGAGTCAGTTCACTGAAATTACAAAAAGCTCTATTTTCACTTTACACTTACTTTTGTCCGGACTTTGAGATTTCCTCAATACACTGTAGTAGGAACAGCATTTAAAGTTTACATAAAAAAGGGTGTTTCTTTGGAGACATGGTGTTCCCTGTAATTGTGGATGTCCCAAATTACACAACATTTGGAAATGAGATTTTGTTTGAGTGCAATTGAGGTGCAGGCTGAAATAAAGCTATCTGCACAGCTAGATTCAACCAGTGAGGGAGGAAAATACAGCTTTTGTCATTTGGTTGAACTGACCCTTTAATCCCACCCCCCTAAGAGTCCTGCCAAAATGTCAACTGCTACCCCGGTGACTCATTTTCAATTACCAGTGTCCATGGCAACGACCTAAGAAGCACAGTCTGACCTGAGCTGCAGCAACACAACCGTCCGATCATCACATGCTGGGGGGGGGTGAAGGGGAGAATTGTACGTTTAACAGCAAAAGTCCAGACTGAAATGTTTCTCATCGCCCAGTAAAAAGAGCTGCATCAGAGCCACCCGACGCATTCAAAATGCTTTGTCACTGCAAAAAGCCACTTAAGGACCAAAGCGTCCATATTCTCCATCCACCCCGTCTGGCAGAGACGGTCTCATGGCAACAGGCTGGTCCTGCAGGAGGCGCTGTGTGGGCTGATGAAGCTTTAAAAACACATCGTTTTAAGAGCATTTTGGAAAATGGAGATAAAGCTACGGACAGCCGACGTGACCACTGCCAAGGCAAGTGAACGAAAGAAATGACACAGCCCTCACTTACTGCAGGGTCTGAAACACACCTGTGTGTCATCGTCCTATCCGTGGTGTTCGTTTTCCCTCTATGCTTCCTGGTTGTGGCTATCGTACCGCATTCTGATTCACAACACATTTTATTGTTTTAGCATTAATACATTCCACACACTGAACATTACTCCTCATTCAATATAAACCCCTAACATTGGCAAAGGGGGGCTTTTCAAATCTGCAAAATGAACATTATAAAACAATTATTTATTATTATTATTATAAAACTTTCTAATTACACATGCCCTGCATTTCGTTCCTTTAAAATACAGTAGGTTTACAATAAGTGTTAGTTATGTGAGTATAGAAGCACGTCCACCCTACAGTCGCACAGCACGAGTTCTTGGGAAACGTGTGTGTGTGTGTGTGTGTGTGTGTGTGTGTGTGTGTGTGTGCGTCTCTGTGTGTGTGTTGTGTGTGTGTGTCTGTGTGTGTGTGTGTGTCTCTGTGTGTGTGTGTGTGTGTCTGTGTGTGTGACTGCAAACATGCTCCAGTCTGTGTCTTATCCGTCTTCTTCTTACGAAAGCGTCGAAAGTTTAAAAACAACGTGTAGTGGCGGTGGTGGGGATCCTTGCATGAATGTCAGCGGCGGTGTGATGAATCACTCCAGAAGGGGTGAGAGGGGTGTGGGTGTGGGGAGGAGTAGGTAGTAAGGGTGGCACTGATCCTAAGTCTGTTTCACCAGCACTTTCTGCTCAGAGTCTTGACAGTTCCTCTCCTCCCCTCTCCTCCCTCGCCCCTCCGGCAGAGGTGTGCGGTTGGTCCGGCTGTCCTGCCTCCGGACTGCGAGGCCTCCTCAGGCTTCCTCCTGCTCGGGGAAGTTGAGGATCTTGCGGTGGGCTTGCCTCAGGTACTGCTGCTGTTTGAAGTACACCTTAAACGCCCCCTTGATGGCCACAAAGGCGATGCCTCCCTGTAGGGAAAAAAAAAAAACACAGGCGTCTTGAAAGAAAGCTTCAAGACATCAAAGCTTCATGGCTAAAGAAAAATCTTCTTTCATTTCCACGCTGACTGTCACACGTATGACAGCACCTAACATCCCATAAACACACACAAGCAGAGAGGAGATCTTCCTCGTTGCTTCCCGACTAGCTATGAGTGAGGAATACCCTACAACATTTACAGTGCTTCATGGTATTCGTGGGTTATGTGGGGTCAGTTTCAGTGTGAATGATGGAGTGGAAAATCCCTTCAAATCTCCAACCTGCTCCCCTGATGTGTGGGAGCTAAAACCTGAACAGGAATCTAGCTCAAATACACTTGTTTGTTGTTAGATGAGAAGACTGATCCCACCTTCATGTCTGCTGGTTAGCTTAGCTTAGCATAAAGACTGGAAACAGCGAGCCTGGCCGTGTCCGAAGGTAACAAAAGAGTAGTAGTCCTGAATTTAAATAAAATTACAGAAATGATTAAATAGGAGAAGAAAACAAAAAAAGAAATTACATCAAAGTATGACCCCGAAGTAACCAAATTATTAAATACTGTTAATGCAAAAACTTCAATACTCAATAATATCAATTTTAGTGATTCTTGGAATGAGTTTTGACTACAGAGCAGATGAATTCTGTCTGAACGTGTTTAGATAACTAACCGAGGTCTTCCTCCCTCCTTCCTGCAAAGGTGAAATCATCAACGCAGAGCTGTCTGTCTGTCTGTCTGTCTGTCTGTCTGTCTGTCTGTCTGTCTGTCTGTCTGTCTGTCTGTCTGTCACACAGAGCTCAGTAGATGAGGACAGAGTGTTCAGTGGTATCGGTTACCTCTCTGTCCCCACCACTAGGTGATGGAGGAGGTGGAGTTTCTGTTATGTATGAATGGTTCATATTTCACATGGTTAACACTAGCTGAACTAAAACAAGGAGAGCATGTGCCTCAATTAGATTTAGGAATTATAGTCAATCATCCACATAAACAGCAGCTGATTCAGCTCCATTCTTTGAAGCACTCTGTTCGCCAGCAGAATTTTTATTTTAGATGTATGAGCAGCTTCTGGTTGTACCCACCAGGATGGTCCTCTGCAGGTTGGAGTTGACGCTGCTGAACATGAGCTTCCCCACGATGGTGGCGATGGTGGGGAAGACCAGGGCGCCGCATAGGATCCGCGTGGCCGACACGTGGTCTGCTAGGGGGCTGGCCTCGGCCGGTATACGCGGAACTGGGCAGCCAATCCCTGCAGGGACGCAAAGAAAGCGGCAGGGAGCCAGTTCAAACATACATGATTGTATTTGTAGCTGAGAGTACAGCAGATCTAATAAGCAAAGATACCGTGCAGTAACACACTACTATAGAGCACAGTTACAGCTCCTGCTCTTATTCACATCATTTCACAATGAGAGCAATGTCTGAATAAGGTCCGAGCTCTCTATTGGCCGCAGTAAAAGAAGAAGAAAGACACATGAACACATCTCTGAGTGCTGGGGTTTGTTTTGTGTCCCGACCTGGGAAGATGCTGTTGAGGATCTGCAGTTTGTTAGAGTACTTCCTCCACAGACGCAGGACGTAGTCCTCCCAGCGGATCATCTTGCCGAGGATCAGCATGACAGGGATGGTGGGCAGGCCAATGAGTAGGAACAGAGGGTCGGCCCGCTCCATAACATCCAGGCCCTCCTTATGGCCCACCACCTGGAGAGCAGACGGGACGGTCAGAATGGAAAACTACAGCAGGGGAGTGAAACTGGTTGACTTTTACTTACGAGAATCAAAGAAAGGAGCAACGAAGGAGCACAAAAAGGCTGCTGTACCTAACCACATGCACATTATAGTTTATATTATACACTGGGATTTAATTCACAGTCAGAGTCACAACCTTAACTAGACGAACAGACCTATTCTAAACCAGCACCTCTCAGGAGGGATCACTGGTCGTACCTGCATGACAGTGACAGCTCCGTAGGTGACGGCAGTCCAGTAGATGGAGCCCACCATGATGCCAGCCGCAGCGAAAGGGCCGGCCTTGGAGATGAGCCGGTCGGCCAGGTCCAGCACGTAAACCACGGGGCCTGATGGAGGAAAGCAGAGTGTGTGAGACCAAGTGGTTCAAGTGCGACTCTTATTTTGAAGTTCGTCTGACCACCGTTGGGTGTATACATTCATAACCTTTGGGCCTGCAGGTTGTGCAGGTTGTAGTCAAGTAATCGCAGTTGATGCCAAATCAGACTGTTATTATTACAAGGACAAGCTAAATCAGACTTTATGAGAAATATTATGATAATATTTGATGGACTATTTTTAATTGCTTTTTTAAAATTGAATCCCAGTGAACGACAAAGATTTATGTAAAGCCACACATTAACATCCTGTCACTGGCAGACAATCAAAGCCATCTGTGTTACGGTGTATCTGAACGTGAGAGTGAATCCTCTAGAAGTCAGCAGATCCTGCTTGTGAGACGACACCGAAGCCGAGCGTAAGGTATCGTGGGGGACGACGCGAGCCGATGAACAGTGTGTGAGTGTACAGCAGGGGTCATGAGACTCCTGCTGGTAAAACCACCACTGGAACTAGAAAAGCCTCCAAACTCAACACACATTCCTCTCATTCATCTACAAAAACAGAGCCAAAACCATCATTGCCTTTTCTGCCTCAAGGCTGAACTAATTGCATAAACAGTAAACGAACAGAAGACACGAGGAAGCTCGCACTAAATAAACATCATGTGTCAGGCAGTCTTCTACTGCAACAAGAAAAATGACAACGATGCAGTCACGTGAAAGTTAAAGAAAAGAAACTCAGAGGCAGGCCAGGTATGGCGCATACCTTGCAGGGTTATTGACAGACAGGGAGGAGGCTTCTCAGGCAGGTTCCTCCAAGATTAAAAATAACTGGGCTGATTCACGACAAGCATGTAATGAGGATTAATCTGAAGTCCAAGCTTGCCTTCAGAGCCCCTACATCCCTGTCTGACATCAGGAGCAGGACCTTAAAAACAAACAAACAAAAAAAAACTTGAGAAAAGTCTCTGCTGCGTCCTCCTCTCCGGCATTCCATGCCGACTCGAGGGAAATCATGCAATATTTACAGGAAGGCAACCTGATTTCCTCACTCAGACAGACCCATCCACATCCTATTAATAACCAGCCCAGGAGTCAGTGGGAGGAGAGCAGGGTGGGGATGCTACCATAGTGCGCGAGCAAGAAAAACAGCACTGTGGGCTTGTGTGTGTGTGTGTTGCAGTGCAGCTCTGTAAACTCAAACTGCAAGATGAGATCCACAACACAGAGCACTTCCTTAAACACCTTCTTACTATAATCCACATGGCACATATACAGTGTACGATGACGGTGGCAGATTTACTACCTATATTCTTGGCCGTTTTTGGACAGTGAGTCCTTGATTTCAGACAGTGACAGACAAAAGCAGACTTCTCGTGTCTACCCCACAACAGTCGATTATGTCGGATGAAATGATGACTGTCATTGATCGATTTTATCAGCTGTAACATCAGTTCCATAAGTTGGTTAGAAACGCTGCCTCCAGCCGTTTGTTCCAGCATTGCCGTGAGGGGCTAGTTAGTGCTATTAGCTATTACACTGTAGGTATGATAGGGAACATTTCATTGTATTATAACCCTGTTTGGCTGCTTAGCTTTGCAAGTAATTGTTTGCATTTTCAAACCTTCATACACATTTGATGTATCACTACACAGAGATGTAAAACAACCTCACATATTTATGTGGCTCAAAGGTCATTTCAAAAGGCTCTCTTACAAACATGCGTGTCTCTTGGGAAGCGTGACATCTACAATCTTTTTAGATCTATTTTTAAAATAGTGATTTTGACACGCGTCTTGTCTAGTTGGGAAATAAATCAGTGAAGTGGGATTAAAACAGTGCTGAGTAATTGGTCATTGTGAAAGCAGGACGTGGTTCAAGAACACTCTCCCCTGTGGCCGTGTCAGCAGCAGATTGACAAATATATTATCCTGTTCATTTACATGGCTACAAGGCTACAAGGTTGATGTGCAGCCAGTAAAAAAAACAGGCCGACCTTGTAGCGCAGAAAAGCTCCATCACTTAAAGTTAAGGACGGATGTGTTGTAGTTGGTTACAGGCTGCTGGCAAGGGGATTACTGGCAGAGCTGCCGAGCCACCTCCAAGTCCAGTTAAGACGTGGACAGATTTAATGCAAACACCTGAGCAGATGCATTTTCATGAGCCTGCGGAGGAAACCAGAGTGCTGAGACCAAACTGTGACATCTCTAACTCCAACATTTACATTAGCCTACACACCGTGTGCAGAAAGAGCAGCAGCTTTCAAAACTTATTCTGGGGCTGGGTGGTTATTTTGGGGTTATGGGTTTTTTTACAGTTGGTACATAAGACAGACTTTATTAAGCTGTTTGTGCAGCCAGGCCACCGTGAGGCTGTTACCCATAAGTACTTGCCACAAGTTGTATACAATTCAGCCACTGTTAGCTGTGCATGTATTTCTGCAGCCGAGTACATCCACTCAGCCCATGCTAAAGGTCTTTCTCTTTAGACAGGCCACTTGTTGAGGAAGGAACCCATAGCAAGCATGAAGCATTTGGCACTTTTAAAGCTACTTATAAAGCGATGGAAATATCACAGTTTTATTTCCAAAGTAGTTCTAAACGCAGAAGCTCTCTCTCGTCTACTGCCGGCCTTTTGATGCTTTCCAGAGATCCTTTTTACTGCACCTGTGTTTGCCGACCGGATTGATCTCGCTTCGCTCGAGCGCATTAATATGGCATATTTTTGATGACAGGGTTGGAATCTCTTCCGTTTTTCTTCGTGCCTAAGCATTACGCCATCGCGGCCGGAGGGAACTGGGTCGCCCTTAATGGCCGCTGGCAGGATGGAGAGCTGAGCAATTCATTTCAGCCACTGGCAGCACATTCCATAATTAAGATAATTAAAAAGAGGGGAGGGGGGAGAGAGGGGAAAAGTGCAACTGCAATTCCTCAGTAGTGGGCACGCATGCTAGCACACTGTTCCAGCTGGCTTGTTTACTCTCTCTAGGCAGAGTGTCAGTAAAGAAGGAGCAGCAAGGACACGCCGTCCTCAGAATTATATCGCCAGCCAAATTAGCATGAGAGGCTGGCTTTGGCTATGCAGCAGGTGCTAGTGGGAACAGGGCCAGAACAGCATATAGCTACCCCGCTCTTTGTGGGCTGCAGTGTTGGTAGCTTCCGTATGTCCGGTGCCATAAGTCAGTGAAAACAATCAAAACCTGGGTTAATAGAAAAGGTGATCTGTGGCTCCAAATCAACCCCCCATCTGATCCGGCGGCAGGCGGGGGTCCCCACCCTGGGAGCCAAACATGAGTAATGCCTGCCAAGCCTCTAGAAATGAGTTGGCCTCTGCAGCAACCCTGAGAAAATAACTTATGTGGCAACAGCGCTCCCCGTCTCTACCTGTCCACAGCCTTGCCTCTGTCACCCAAATTGAAAGCTGTCATCCCAGTGTTGTCACCAAGCTGCGAAATTGCTATTATTCTGAGGGCTAATTAAAGCTGCTGCGAATACCACAGCCTGTGAAGCCAAGTCACTAAAACTGTATTCAAAAAGGAAGAATACATATATGTGCTTTAAAGTTTTAAACCAAACATGATACACATGGAGCAACTGGCTGTACAACAAGCGAATCATACATTTAAAAAAAAAGGTAGCAAGGTGTCTATATAACCATAATAAAGAATAAAAAATGGGAAAAGAACACTGCAGCAATGATGCAGCAAAACAGACGACGCTGTACACCTCCTGCTCACTTTGAAGTGCACTAATGCCCAGCGTACCCTGCAGCAAGAGACTGGAACTCCTCAGACAGTACAAACAAAATCTCAGCTAAGAGGTGGAGAGATTTATTAGTAATAGTTGCTATTCATCAAGCATGAAACAAGATATAGTAAAGCCCTTTAAGAGCCCAGCTGCCTGTGTAACTACTGAATGCAGATGTGGGATGATATGTTTGAGATGTTTGGTTCAAACTTAAAGCATTGTTGGTTTAGGTTTCTAAACGCTGTAGTATACTGGACGATGTACGCATGTCAAAGTAATGCTAAATTTCAAATCAGACCCTAACAAAATAGTCATGGGGTGGTGAAACCCACCTATCTGGTAGTCAAAGTAACAAACCCAAATACTTTGCAAATGCAGTTTGGCCCAAGACTGACATCATACAGTGTCAGAGATGCAAATTTATCAAATCAGCATGCAACTTTTGCATGTGGTACTCTGCTGGGAAGGATCAAGGACTGAGGTACATCCTGTTCTTTATAATATAGAAACGTCATCATCACAGACCTGACTTCTAATGATATGTGAAAGTGACGTTTAAGTCCCGGGGGAAACACTGGAGGACGGCTGTGATTTCATGGATTTGTCAGCAGAGTGGCAGCAATGCTACCACTCTCCGATCTCCTTTCTGCTCCGTCAGCCTTTGATGAGCTGCTCCGTCAGCTCCTCCCGTGACCCAATTTCACTCCCACCCCTCTCTCCCAGACACATCCAGCATCTCTGCACGATTCCCTCGCCACCTCTGTCTGACACTAGCTAATGGGATTAGGAAAAACACACTTTTCCCCGATGATGAGGTGCCTCTCCGCTAAACTCAACAGGGTCTGTGCATTGAACCAACCATTGCTCTACTTCCTGTCCAGATACATTGAGCTGTTAGGGGAACATTTTTCCTTTTTTTGTGTTCAGAACATTACACACAGAAATCAACAAACTAAAGCTCATTAATTCAACTTCAATCAGTACTCCCTTCTATCTATTAACCAAAGTTGGAAAAGGTTAGCTTTTTGCATCTGGGGCCACATTCACAAAACATCCTGAGGCTAAACCTCTTAAAAATAAGGGGCTGAGAGAAGTTAGAGGCAAGGACTACCAAGTTACTTAGACCAACTCAGAATCAGTCAGGTGCTGTAGGTAATGCGCC
The DNA here is from genome assembly GCF_043641665.1 of Enoplosus armatus. Lineage (NCBI taxonomy): Eukaryota > Metazoa > Chordata > Actinopteri > Centrarchiformes > Enoplosidae > Enoplosus > Enoplosus armatus. The sequence goes on from NC_092191.1 coordinate 19,209,940, forward strand.
TCGTCACATCAGTGTTTTGGAAAAATCTGATAATGAACTTTTAGAAGCATTTTTTGATGGTGAGCAAGTTCATAAGAATCCAGCCAGCTCACCAACAAAACCAAACAATCCAGTAAGAGATGTTTTGACTTGTGACACTGGATACATGCAGTCTGCAGCACTGATGAACTCAGGCGTCTGCCTGAAATGCACTCTTTAGACCACTTAGCCCACCTACTTTGTTTGACAGTTAACTTAGTGAACATTAAATAATCACCATGTGCAATGAATAAATAAATAAAGCTGATTTCAAAGCTGTCACTGTATCTGCTAAAACAAAACCAAGCAATAGAATTAAGCCATCAGAATGAAGATTTGTTTGGTTGACTGGAGAAAATATCACAGTAGATCTATGTATCTCTATCTCTACACAATGATTCTGTTCCTCGCCCTCCTGTGTTTTGATGAATATTTGATTTCACATTCACTGACACAAACCGGTTCAAGCACTGTAGTTAGTAGGCTCATACATGAAACATGGCAGCCATAGCAACAGGGTCAACTCTGCCCCCTTCTCTTATCTCAGGGGTCCCTTAGTAAAAGTTGCTCTCAGCCGCATGGACTTATAGCACGATTTAACACAACTCATAGTGGGAAGATAAGATACTTGGTGAATATATCCTCCCTCCACAGCTCTACTACCCTCCCACTTTTAGCCTCACTAAACTAAACTTTATTTACAGAGGATATCCTGACTCCCAGGGGAACCGTCTGAACCTTACTAGACACTTCTCTCACATACAAAACTGAGTTTTCTCTCCAATAGACAGCTGGTTAGATGTGCAGCCTCCTCCCACACATCCTCACAGTCTGTCATCTCAACTGAAGGGAAACCAGAGATGGTTAAATCAAAAGGTAACACAAGTTCCCTTTCAAAATAAACCACTGGCCCATCCATTGCGACGTTCTATTGCTGTACATACATGCATAACCAGTGTATCCCTAACTGAGAGATTTGTTCTAATATAGCCTCAAGTACAGTTACTATGTAGCTTGGCAACCAGTCAGGCATGGCTTCACCTCAATTCCACTGAATCAATACACATTTTTGTGCTTCCCTCTTTGCTATACATTGATGAATTTGTAAGTAATAGAGTTATTCTTTACCTGCCACAAACACTGGGCATGCAAAGTAATGGACACCCAAAGTTGTTTATACTACAAACCCACTTACACTAAATAATGTAGACTTTATTTCTGTGACGTAAAGTTGAGAGTTGAAAAAAAAAAAATGTCTTCAACTGATGAAACTCAATTGACAGAGAACCATCAGGACATATACACGTTTTCCTACATTATCGGGCCAATATAAAATACAAGTACAAATAATCATCAATATTTCTAATAAACTTTACGATGCATACCTTTTCACTGCAGACATTTTGACATGTCACAGTTGGAAAGGCACAAGTGTAACCTGAAGGCTCTGTTCTATTCAAATGTGACAGTGAGCCAGTAGGCACAATACTAGGAACCTGAAACTGGTGCAGCTAAATGGAATCCAGCCATCACTAATCTTATTATTTACACCTGTGATTTGCCTACTGTGACGTGGCAAAATGTCTGCCATGAAAAAAGCCTGTTGTGAACCACTTCCATGGAACACTTGGTAAAACTTTGAGCATGATGTAGGTTAAATACCCGAAAACTGTTTTTATGTCATTGAAGTGGCCAAGATTTGAATCTCTTCTGGTAGGCATCTGAAGCAGACAACAGCAGCAGTATATTTCATATATAATCAATTCCAACAGCATCAGTGCACCTGCAGAGGTATAGTCTGACAGATTTAGCAGCCTCCTTCATATTCAACAAAACCCAATTTTAATTTCTATTTCCTGTTAGGCTCCAACTGAACTGTTCAGAAGATCCGATCATTTTTCATGCGAACTAAAGATCTCCACTCAAACCAAATGTTCTTAGTTTTGTCTCTGTCAGAAATGCATTGATTTGGCACGATTATTTGTGATTTTACAGACGACCTTGTTGGAACCTTGTCAACTGCCCCATATTAGTCAGATACATTTGTTTTGTAATGCAAAGATTATTTTTTTCATTAATTTGTGAGCCAATAAATGTCCATTGGAATTCTCTACTGGATATGTTTTTTCTGCATGTAAGGGCTGATAGAGCACTAATTGACAGTTCTAGTGGGACCTGTGAGCGAATTAACACGACCTCAAATACATAAAAAGGAAAAGGGCCTGACAGACACATTCACAAATATATAGGACTCAGCCAGCCAAGTGCCAATAATCAGCGCTCAGATGGAGATACATACATACACAGGGTTATTTACTGAGGTGGAGGAGGAAACCTTCTGCTTATAGCACCACAGTGAGTGACAGCACAGCCTTGGTCACTATAAATATACATGAACCTGTTAACCAGCCGTGCCAGGCCTCCTGCAGACTAACATTGTCTTAGGGCCAGCTACTGTCTCAAATTGCAACTTCTCTCTGAGGTTGAAATAGCAGTGGCCCAGTGGCTGATGGGTAACCCAGTGACAACTCTGCACTATTAACCTTAAATGTGTCCAGGTTTTGACATTTGGCTGTATTGGAAGGATTTATGGGATTAAACTATTATTTTTGCTGTACATTGAATAGTTTTCTGCCACTGCAACAAACAGCACGAGGACAAGTCAGTCGCTGCCTTAGAGAAGTATGAGGGGATCTGAGACAGAAACTAAACGGTGAGGAGGTTCTGGCTAAATAAGCATGGCCGTGCATGGTGTATGTTCACTAGATGAGTCATAGCTGGTGTTTGGGAACAACTGAAGCCCTCGTCACTCTGACGTGTCAGGATAATTGAGGCAGCGGCTTCTCTAAACTGCTGCTGGTCAATCAGCCAGGAGCTGGGCTATATAACAAGCGAACACCCTTCTGTTCCTCGTCAGGCTGAAAGGAAATATTTACCCAGATCACCACAGAACCTATGCTGGCTCTTGAGTAAATAAACATCCACTCAGGCAAGACAAGCTGAATAGCTCTCAGAGCTTTGGGTACAGTCACAGGCAGCAGCGATTAAGAGGTCCCTCAAAGAGGAGCTTCAGCAGTCTATTTACATGGAAATTTGCTCTATAAAGCTGCTTCAACGTTGTGGAAAATGAGAGTTGTCGCGAAATCAAATCAAATTCAGAATTACGAGTTGGAAACTTTTTGGCAGTTTCTCAATCTATCTTAATGCTTTATAACAAACCAGATGACAGGCCATCTTTTTCACAGGATAAACAAGCACCACACTTGAAAAGGAGTGCTCCACCAATCTAGCATTGCGTTCCTATAACTGTCACAATGAACAGTTTAAACAAAAAAGATCAAAATTGATGCAGCAGAACCAGAGATATAGTCTTGTCAAGTAGCCCTTCTCAAAACCTGGCGTCTACATTATCCACAACACAACTCAACCGCCAACAGTTCAGGTCGGCATATAGTTCCCCTTTCCCCTCAACCTAGCATCACAATCCATTACAAATTCCTGCATCATTTTCACAGATTTTTGAATATACCTGATCCTAATTGTGCAAGTTGCTTCTTTCGTGACTATGATAGAGCCAGGAACATTGGAAAATATAACTGAAGGAATACTTGTCCCCATAACCATTTTTAAATTGTTTTAAGTTTTCTTTCAACCATGCTTACTGATCAGCAATGAAGCATCTTGGCCCTAAAAGAATAAAAAAACTAAGCTAGTGCTTCTTCATGGTTGTCTTGTCATTTTTAAGCCTCCAGCTCATCTCCACAGCCCTAGTTTTATCCTTTGTGAGAAGCAACCCACCCAGCTTGGGAAAGACGATGAGGTATTCTGCGTTGCATTGTGGGCAGGCCACGCGTGCCGTGCTGTTGCCCCGCTGCTTCTCATCCACCCAGCGCTGCAGGCAGGCCTGGTGGACCCACTTGGTGGAGCCGCGGCAGCGACACGGACGCACCCACTCTGCCGTGCGGTCATCCTCGTCCGTGGCGAAGCACACCCAGCAACTCCTGAAAACGAACACACACCCACAGGTGGGATGAAGACAATGAAACACATACACACCCTGATAACTGAAAAAGGTTGTAGATTTCTAAATTTTTGGTAGTTACATTACATTGCAGTTTTACACTTCTTATGAATTGTCATCGGCTTTAACACTACGGTTCTGTAGTTATTTGTTCACACTTAGGGGAAATGTGATTTCAGAAGAGACACAACCAGATTAGATAGATCAAAGTGGTGGGATAAATTCCTTTGGCTGGACAAAAAGAAAACCCAAGCAGAGCTCCTGCCCATTGGCACAACACACTGGCAATGGCAAACTGGGAGCGAGCTAGAAAAAAAGAAACTGCCTCCAACACATGTGACCATAGATTCAGTGTTCGAATTAAGGGGGAGCCAGGGGGGCTTAGCTCCCCCCAAAGGGACTGAGCTCCCTGAGAAGCGAAAAAAATCAGCTATAACCCGAATTAGTTATGAAACCAGAAAGAGGTGGTGAGCTTTTTATTTTTTTCCCTTGTAATATTTGGTATTCGAGGCGAAGATAATTTAATAAAGTCAGTCTCTCTCTCTCTCTCTCCTCCTGAAGCTGTCCATGGTTCTGATAGGTTTCTATGACAGGAGGTCTGATCCATCTGTCCATGGAATTCTAATAAAATGCTGTACTTCAGCTATATTGGCCTGTCAGCTTTGTGTTGTTTTTATGTAGGTTATGCTTTTTTAACAATGAGGCACGAGTGTTTGAACATCTGTTTGTGTGTGTGTGGTAGACTGGAGGAGAGAGTGAAAGAGAGCAAGCAAGACTAATGTAATCTTTCATGTCCCCTTTGAGTGAAAAGCGGGCAGTCAGCAACACAAAGTCACTTCAAACGTGAGTCGAAGGTTTCGGCTTAGACCAGGCTTATTTGGAGTTCTTACTGAGAAAAGTGTTGGCAAGGCCATTTTTCAGCATTTAGGGAACAATGACAGAGGCAGTGATCAAAGGCTCTCGAATAACTCCACACTAAATTGCCTAGATGGAACACACACACACTCTGGGCAAGTGCCTCTGCATGAAATCAGCCAAGATCAATACATAAACCCTATAGGCAAACAAGCTGTTATGCTGACTGCTTGTCAAGCATATCTGACAGCCCAGCAGGAACTATTCAATGTGTGCACACACATGCACACGCACACACACACACACACACACACACACACACACACACACACACACACACACACACACACACACACACACACACACACACACACACACACACACACAGGCCTTTCATCCTGCCATCCTGATTCAAGGCACGAATTTCCAGGGGATTACATTTCAGATCACATCACAATGACAGATACCATGTCTTATCAAAATCAATACTTTCCGTTACACCGTTCCTCTTACTTATTACTGAATACGGCCACTTGCTTTGCCTCTAGTTGGAGCTACATTGTTTTGACACTGCCTTCAGGATTAAACCACATTGCTACTCAAACTTATATTCCCTCGCACAGGGCATCCTTGATAAAGCACAGTGAGGATGTGCAGTGAAAGCAGAAGGGGGCTTGGTTGCAGACAAACTGAGGCGACGCAGTCTCCCTTGTGTGTGACATCCAGACTTGTTCTGGCGTCAAGCCAAACCATATTTTAACACCCCCCCCCTCCTGCCCACAAGTACAACAAATCCTCCTTCCTCTCCTCCCACACACAGTGAAGGTCCATCTGAGTAAACTGTTCTTCCACTTAAAAAAAAGGTATGAGGCAGGAAGAGCCCACCTCCTCAAACTTAAGCCTCCTCACTAACAGGAAAGGAGCCATTAGTATGTTTGGCTGGTCTGCTGTACTATCTTCTAATTAATTCGACTCCTTTTGTGAACAATACATGCTCCATGTCTGTCCAACATCTGGGAGGTAATTTGATATCCAAGTTCTCTGACCTTACCGCAGTTCATCTCCGACTGTGACATTATATTGCTTTTCCATAATTAATCAGCAGCATGCGACTGGCTGGAAGGTTCACCACTGCTGTGTCTCACTGCATGAGGCTAAGTTCAAGAATCTAGACCAGTGACATTCTTATTTTAGCTGCTACGTACCAATGAAAATAGTCGTCGGTTTGACCTGAATAATTGATTTAAGAAAATGAGAAACACCAGGCCATCACTACCACAGCCAGGCTCCCAAACTAGGAGTGGGGAGTTCTATTGGTTCCAATAAAAACTAGGAACAAATGCATTTTTACACCAGTGTGATAACTGTTGAAATGAAGAAAAATAACCAACTAAAATCCGAAATGTCAAGATTTTCCTTGGGACTAGCTTGTTGCTAGGAGATCCACTGGTACAGGTGCTGACTGCTGCCTCCGACCCATTTACAGCCTGACTATCCTTGTGTGACATTTACGTTCTCATTTTCATAATTACACTGAACCTTGAACAGTTGGCATTTCACTGGATGAACGAAACAATGATTAGTCCACACACACACACACACACACACACACACACACACACACACACACACACACACACACACACACACACACACACACACACACACACACACACACACACACCTGGCATAAATTCAATGAGGAGAGACAAACTGTAACAGAGATGTTTATTTTTTTCTCTCAGGCTGTGATTATGTACGTTTTGGGTATCATCCGCATTGGGACATTTGTGTTAATAAATCTGGGGAAAAAAGCCTGGCAGACTAATATTCACAAAACCCAGCGAACAGCATGCATACATCATCACCTCCACCAATACACATCGCAGATGAAGATTTATTCTACTGCATTAACACAAATTTAAAGGTCTTAGTCTATCCATTCCATATCAATCATGCAAGGGGTTGGTTTAAAACTGGGTCCAATGCAGGTTGAGAGGTGCCAGACAGAGCAATATCTCTTCTCTGACAGGGTTTAAACAACTAGGTGCCTGTGTCGGACCTGATGAGACATATCTGGAGTTTACTGTTCCTCCTTTTTACTCTCATTAGGAAGTAGGAAATGTTTCTTACCACATCAGGAATATTAGAGCTGTAGTCCATACCACAGTTCGACATTTCTAATTGCTAAACGTATTCCCAGACTGCAGAGGGTCCCATAACTGGTGGGTTTACTGACAATCACTATGCAAAAAATGCACTCAATATCAGTTCCCACAATGAACTACTGTCTGTGACCATAAATGTTCTGCCAGTTTTTCCACATTGTCCACAGTGCCTTGGTGCATCAATCATCTGTTTGACTGTTTGATTTTGGTTTACTTTGAAATTGGTAGGGACTATAGGGAAGACATGAACATGTCACCAATAGGTTTCTGAGGAGATGGTTTAAATCCAGAAGTTTTACTGCTCTTGTTGGCAGTTTACTATGATAGAGACATCATTCTGTAAATAAAGGAAAACATGCCCCCAAACTGCCGCTTATGAAACAAAGTGGTGGTTGGTGGGTTTTCTAGTCCCTTCAAAACAAACTTTTTTTGGTGGTCACCTCTAGCAGCACTTCCACATTGGCTTCAATTCACTTATTCAGTAGTTGACTCAGCAAATCCCCATAGTGCAGCATGTATATTTCAACCCTCCTGCTCCCACAGTTAAATAATAGATGTCAAATCTGTGGCCTTCTGTCATCGTCACACTGAGGTCCAGGTGTGCTCTGTTACTGGGGCGTAGAGGGGGCTCATCTGTGAAAGACTGTGGATGGCCAACTTGGATTATTTGCTCGGGTTGCTGCCTGCCTGCAATGGCTGATCGTCCAATACTCCCCTGGTGCTGAATAAAACATGACCATGCAGGAGAGGAGCCTTAGGGTCGAGGCGCTCAGGTGACATGGCCAGTTTAAGGGCCACGATGGGCACATGTGGTGAATCTGATGGAAACATCAACCGCCCACCACCTCTTTGCTCCTGACAGGTATGTGAGCCTGCACCATACTCAAAGCTGTTATTATCATAAATCATGTCCTTTTTTGCATTGCAAAGCTGGAAAAGGCTGGTAAGAAAAAAATATGCATCTTGCTGCCGTTTTCGATGTCCTACACTGGGGGGTTAATATCCCAAAAACCAGCACAGAGACTGAAACTGAGGCAGCTATAAAACATGAGCATGAGAAGTTAAGTAGAACAGTGGACAGATGTCTCCACAGGAGCAAGACAGTGGAGAACAAAACCCAGCGCTTCCTTTGAGTCACTAGCTCTTATTCCTGTAACCCAGCCCCGCAGCATGACAGGACCTAATACAACGGCACCGAAATGCTATCCCCTGTTCGAAAACTTAATCTCCAGCTCGCTCAACCCTGTTTAGCAGAACACTCGGGCAGATAAGCCCGCGCCGCACATGTACAAAATGGTCTCCTAGATACAGAGAATTCCTGTGCAATTCAACATGAAAACTGGCTCAAACCTATACATGAAAAACAATAGATGGTCAAAAAAGAACCAGTGTTTACAATGGTTTAACTCAGACTTGATGACTTATCAGGTGTAGCAAATACTTGTTTGCTGGTGATTCTACAATGTGTTCACAACACATATTTACAAATGAAACCCAAACCCACAGACACATAATGCTGACAGATGCTACCACACTTTGCCGTTACTCTGGAAGGTTTCCATGAGAATGTCCTTTAAGCACATGAGATCTGATGATGGCGACTTGACTGAAGTATGCTGAAACAAGGTGACCTGCCGTCTCAACCACTTATTTACATTTAAACAGGCAAATTCAAGTGGGGCTTTTCTGTTTCCACAATGAGCTTTAATCCACCTAATGCTAACCGACTGCTTTGAAACTTCAAGGGCAGGCAAACAGCAGTGTGTATTATCCTATTTATTTCACCAGTTATTATAAGACCTTCAAGCTGCCAGGATCAAAAGAATGTGCAGCAATGAAGGACTGTAGATCCTTCCAGTCGAGCAAGGCCAACATCATCATGTGTTCCACTTCAGCTGAGGATGTAATTTTGACAATCTAAGAAAGGGCAGACCTGTATCATCAAGTCACACAAACACCGAAAAGGGGGGGTCTGACGGTGGGCTCTGAGGGGGATACAGGATGACAGTGTGATTGACACTGTGTACAAAGATGAGGGTGACAGCTACTTTCTCATCGTCTCACAAGTCAGGCACCCGTTCTTTAAGATGCACATAAGCCTCTCCACAAAGGCTCCTTTCACTCAGCAGCGGCCACGTGACTGTGGGAAAGCTGGAGGTTCCTCAGCACAAAAGGCAGGGCACAGGAGCACCGGATTCTGGCCCACAGAGATCTTAAAGGAAGGTTAAGGTCTAGGGGGGCTGCTCCATGTCTGACTGCGTCTACTCGATCACAAACTAGTCTCGTCCGTGTCAGTTTAACAACAACCCGGGTTGTTTGCCACCCTGGAACAGTAGAGTATCCAACTACCCAGTCTAAGATTAGTATCTTTCATGTGTCAGCTTCTGATTAAATTAGTCTTTGGCAGATAAATTGGTGTGTGTCAGCTGCCACACTGACTCTGAAAAGATGCGATAGTTATCTAGTCTTGGGTATTTTTCACATGAGGTGGACAAAATAACAGGGTGTCCTAACAATATCGTGCAATCGAATACAGCAACATTAACTCCAGATTCTACAATTACCAGATTTAAATCAACACTTTGTTGACAGTGTTACCAAAAACATTTCAGTCTTGCAGTTATTGCATGCCTATTGCATTATAGAATATAATAGTTTGTGACATTTCAAAAACAACAGCAACTCACCAGTAAACATTATTCAGGGAGGTGTGTTTATGTTGTTTATCAGTCACAAGTTAAGTTTGTCCACTGAGTCAACTAACAGCACATAACACATTTGTGTACTTGACCTTTGTATTATATTACGATGTGCACAGGAGTCCAGGAAAAGGCATTTGGAAGCCAGCCACTCATGGACCAAGTTAAGAAGACTATGACTAGTGGTGGCTACAATCAATTAATCTAAAACTTCCTTTTTATGGAATTTTCACATTTGAGTCACATGGTTCACTTGCCATAATGTTTGTCTTAAATATCCGGTCCTTTTATTGCACTGTCTGTAAATGTTCGCAGTATAAAAAGTTATAGAGTGAAACAACATCAAGAAAAGTTTGAGATGCAACCCTGATTCTGGGGCCAATAATGTAAACAGGATGGCCTTTGGTTAATAGCTTGTGGTTTTAATAACTCAAGCCTGCTAGCAACACCACCTAGCTTAAGACATGTAATTTAATCTCACCCAGCTACAACAAACCATAAATTGAGAGTACTGCATCACTTAACTGTAATTCAAGCTCTTGAAGTCCATAAACAGACAGCATTTAAAAAGTGAAATTAACAAAACAAAATTAACAGACTGATGACTGATGAATTTGTAAAAATCAGGACTAGACTTAACTAATATTTGATATAACAGTGTTGATTCTACTTCATCTGCACTGTAAAAAAAATCCCTAACAATACAATTTGATAAATTATATCAATATAGCGATGAGTCAATTATCAATAGCTCTTATGCATACACACAAACACACACACACACACATTTATATACCCATTCGTATAGAGAGCAACAGGGTCAGCTATCTAGACAACAAAAGCATACGAGATGAGAGTAAAACGAGGTGGTTGTGTGAGAGCCAATAAAAAGGTCAGGCTGAATTGAAATGTGTCCCCCACATCTATTTGTGAAACACTGCATTGCAGGGGCAGCTGGCTGCTTGTGGCAGGCCCAGATAAGAGCCTGCGGAGCCTTATGTTTGTCAGCGATAGAGGCTGGGTGCACAACAGTCTAGAAGCAAGGGGACATGACATACATCTTCCAGCTATCGGCTCTTCAAACACTGTCAGGGTTATTGCCTCTACCACACACCCGCAGCAGCACACGGCTAAAAGCACATTTCACAAAGCTCACATGCCCTTCCTTTCTTTTCTGCTACTGTACCATGTGCTTGGGAAATTATTTCCAAAGTTCAATATTGACAGAAAGTACTGCGTCAAATGCCTACAAATTCCTTTTAGTACGCAATGCACAAGCTATCAAATGCCAGTGACTATTTTGAGGGAAACGGCACACCAACATGCTTGGACCTAATGTTGCAGCATCTTCTCACACAGAAGATGTAAAATTCTGGTCACACATGTAGCATGATAACTCTTGGAGAGCAGCCAGTGTGGCTTATCCTGACCCAAACATATCCAGGAACCTTTCTTTTATTACATACAGAATAAAGTGGGCAGACATGAGCCTACTCAGTTGTGAAATATGTTCAAGATTTATCTATGATTAGAGTTAAAAACAAGACTGCCTGCTCACTTAGACCTTATCACATCTAACCCGATTATTCTGCAGTGCTTGTGGGGACATTTGCAACTTCACCAGCCAATTCAATCATAATTATTATTTTACTGAATTCATCACATGGACTTCAATTACCCATCCCCCAAAAATTCTAGCAGTTTCACTAAACAACAACACAAACCAGCTTTTTGTGTTGTTGTCTAATGTGTTTTGAATTTTGGTGGTGAGGTAACCCTTTTGTTTACATTTGAACACGGACTGAGCTTTTAAATTAGTCCAAAAACACTGTTTTCACAAACATGACCAATGTTCTTCAGCTTGACCTTGGCAGATAACTTTCTGTTCCCACTGTATCCCTCAATTAGCCTTGGTTGCTTAGACCCAACAATTAGCTAAACTATCCACTTTTCACTAGAGATGTGCTCTATGAATTCAGCCTTAAAATTGCATGTCAACCAAAGCTACATTCAGCCACAACAAACTGAGCTATCTGTTGATATGAGCTGAACACAAACACAATGCACTAAAGATATCCAGCTGATCGGTGTGACACTGATATACTACACTATGACATCACATACTTATGCTCCTGAGGTGAGCTAACATTCGTCTCCTCTACTTTGAGTAACATTACTACATTGTAAATATTTGCAAAAGATCTTATAGTTGGTTTGATATTTTATTGGATAGTCTTAAATTACACTTTGTCACTGTGAAATGCCTGTGCATCACCATTTCTTTGTGGAACTGGAAATGTTCACTGTAGGAACTGATGCTCTAGCCAGCACAACTCAGGAAGCCAAACACAGGCAGAATAATAATGTGGTGAATGTGAATGTGCCTAGAGAGGTTAGCTGCTGGCTATCACAAATAATAAAAAGGGGCAGATTTTCAGACATTAATTTGAGGCTGCAGTGGATTTCATGTCTTGTGTGACCGCCAAAGTGACGAGCTACAGCTTTGAGCAAGGTTCAGAGCCTCATACTGCTCCAAGGGACCAGCAGTGTGCCTTGACTTCCCTGATGAAATGTACTGAGGGTAGGATTGTATGTGTGTGTTGTCAGACATTTCAATGTCAGGAGAGGACATGTTTGAACTTCTTATGTCAGCTGTAAAACTTGCCACTGCAACACTTTCTTCAAAAGGAATTTACCAACTTGTGTGTACAGGCGTTGGACAGCTATGACAGTTTGGTAGCGTGACGCAAAGCTAAACATGTACATTTAAAGCTGGAGTGAGGTACTTTTACATATAACTGAACGTCTGTAACACTCAAGCCGTTGCCAAATTACTTCACATAATGCTGATTAAGCCTGTCACCGCCAGGTAAATCTCTCTATATATATTCCGCAGTATACAGAGTTTTTAAATCTGGTGTCTGTGGCGACATTCCTGCGCTGGTGCACCAGTAGTGATGCATTTTACGTCAACCAGCAATGATGGGTTTGCGAGAGCTGAATGGGGGAGCAACCGTAGCAACGGAGTGGGCTACCACCATGGCTACAGCAGAGCCATGTAGAGAGAGTGTCGCATCAAGGAAGTTCAAAATGCTTGATCATCACGTGATTCAGGTAGACTTCAGTTAGTTCCAGGAAGTTCTTGGCGGGCAATTAGAATGTGTACATATAAAGACATCAATGGTAAATACAGAACTGTTTTTTTTGGTAATTAGTTAGAGAACGGAAATGACCAACTCTCTCTCTACATGGCTCTGGGCTACGGAAGAACCTGTAGGAATAGCGCCAGAAGGGGGTGACAAATGTTCTGCACTAAAGCTTTAAGTCTCAAAACCACACGAAAAAAGGGTTTGTCATTAAGCATAAATTTACCCCAATGGCAGCTTTGCTTTGTTGCTGTCTGGATGGAGTTTCTCGTCTTAAATTTCTTCCAACTATGATTGTTGCTCTTGCACACTTCCTTCTTGGTAAAATCAGGTTTGTGATGTAGAGGTTTCCAACACATGTTTTGCCCCCAAAAATGTTCACAGTTTGCATTCTGTTGCTTTGCTTTTTCCTGATTTAGTGTAAAAGATTTCCATCGTACTAGCGAGTGACCAATGTCACCTGCTCATACTTCCTCTCCCACAGAACTTCTCTTAAGATGTCTGTACATCCACTCAGCCTTTGTTCTCTGTGTATGCTCAATATGATTCTCTCTCTTTTACAAATCTGTGGACACACACTTTTTCCATGCACATAATTCAGACATCTTATCAAGTTACTTAAGAGTTACTTAATATTTGGATATTATATGCACAAGTGTGTGTTTGGATAGTACATATCCAGGGGAATGAAAGTAAACTTGCCATGGAAATGAAATTCAGTGTCTTATGTAACAGAAGATAAGCAGACAGTTCTCTCATTCAGTGCCATAATGATTGTTAACTATGAACGTGACAATTTCAGAAATCTTACTGGATACAGCCTTCTCCTCGTCTAAGGGTCAATAGTTAACAGGGAAAAGTGGCAGTTGACACTATGACCTTTAGTTAGTTTAAGGTAAACGTTAGTGAAATACATATGCTTACGTTACGGTGAATGTGTTCAAGGTAATATGCATGTATTAAGATCTCTTAATGCAGTATTAATCTTCTGTCAGTAGTAGCGAAGTGTCTCAAAACTGCAAAAATACACCTACTAGCTTACGTTAATGACATTCAAGACAGAGTTTAAAACCAGTTGTTGGTATAAAACGATAACTACATATTAGTCACCGAGTCTCTGAATATTTTGACAAAAACAAAGTTAACTTCTCCCCGTTTATGTCAACCGTAGTGATTTTACGTGAAGCTACGTAGCTGCCATTAGCATGTTAGCCTTAAACTTGAACTCACCTGTCCAAATTCTGCTGCATGACCACTGCACTCTGTTCCGCCATTGTCGTGGAGACGCCAACAAATACTCAAATGTTTTCTTGTTGGTAGAGCAAGTTAACTGCGTAACAGATAAAACATTAAAATGGCACGCCTGTTAATTTGCTGCAGTTCGCTGTTGAGGTTTGCGTTAAATCACTTGCTAGCTAGCTGAGGAACTAACTAGCTAGCTACACAGGCCTTTGTGTTGATACGGCGCGTCAGCTGCAAACGAGCCAATTCTTTAGCATAAAACTATTCCTTCGCGGTCATTGCAGTCTAAGTAGCACTCATCTGCGACCGATGCACTATTTCAACTAAAAGTCCTCTTTACATCGGCTACGGCCTCGTTTGTCACTAATATTATCGCACTGGCGTGACGGCTTGAATCCATTGACTGGCCGTCTCTGAGGTAACGCAAAATAGCACGTCTGTGCGTGGCTACGTCATCAAAACAAGAGCAGCGCTGATAAGGACACCGTTCCCCTGTCATGGGAAATGTAGTTTCGTAATGCTTTCCTCCCTCTTATGGCCAAAAATATCAAATTAATGTTCAGAATCCACTCCCGACAGATGTCCCAAAGAGAGACCACGGCCTCTTGAAGATACAACCATCATGAAGATGCACATATGGCTACAGAACACTCCTAACAGCGGTAAGACGTTTTAACTAGGCGACATTATTGTTGATAAAGTACTGCTCCACACTTTCTCTTCTTGTCTTTACTTGATTGTGAAAGTTATTTTTTATTATAACACATCAAGCTTTTCTACGAAATTGATATAAGCAATTAATATCAACTTATTGCTCACTATCTAGAATATAAACCATGCGTGTGCATGTGCGCGCGCATGCGTGAGAGAGAGACACGCAGAGAGAGAGACTGTTACTGTCAATCATCACTATTTTGTTTTTATTGCTGCTTTAACGAGTTGCTCCATCTTGTAACCTCACCTATTGGCCAGCTTTGAAGCTGATTTTTTTTTTTTTTTTTTTACCGCAGCAGTCAAGAAGGAACATACATCGATGTTGACCAGCCACTGCAATAGTGAGAAACTACAACTCCCTACAGCCTCCTCGGCTTCATCCATGCGCCGCAGTCAATCAGCTGTTGAGGCAACTGCTGACTATCTCGGCACAAGGGTAGCTCGTTTGTCATATCTAAACCCAGACGAGGCAAACAGAAATATCTTTATTTACAGAGTCCCCAAAAGGTGAACGATAAAGGTAATTCAAACTTCACGTCAGGCAGAGAAGCGACCACGCTGTGTGTGCATGCTGTTTTGTCGTTTGTGTGGAGGGACACATATGGATTAAAGGGGCATTTCAAGGCAAGACAGCTTCATGAAATGTGTCGGATGCCTCGATCGGCGAGATGAATTGGCATTTGAATGGTCAGGTTTTGCCAGTGTCTGTGGTAAAGGGCCGGTGAGGTGAGCCACTATATGCTGCTGATTATGCTGCTTTGATGACCTTGGAAGCGCAGCTCTTGGTTGGAGAAAACACGGATTATCTGCTGGGGTGTGTGCAATGCAGGCTATCGCGATTGCCTTGAAAGTCCAACTTGTATCACTGCCATCATGCTGCTGAAATTATCCGGCGTGTCATCTGGGGTGTTATTTGTCAAAGTCTACTACAAGACTATTGCGTTCATGTTATTGAAAGGCCTCGGCGCTGGCTGCACGTTAGCTCTCCTGCAGCCAGGTCCCGACAGCCGAGAGGAGCCTTATCCGTGTTATCATGGCTTTTTAATTCAGCAAAATGTTAACCTTGGATGATGTGACACTGTGCCACAGCATATGGCTGTGTCTTGCGTGCCTGTCCCAGCTGACAGAATATGCTCAGTGTAGGCTTGCAATAATCGTGCATATTGGGGTCTATTTACATTTGAGATTGTGTCCTGCTCGACATTTAATAATGTGGCAACTTTATGGCTTTGTGAATACAA
This sequence comes from Enoplosus armatus, assembly GCF_043641665.1. Lineage (NCBI taxonomy): Eukaryota > Metazoa > Chordata > Actinopteri > Centrarchiformes > Enoplosidae > Enoplosus > Enoplosus armatus. Next base: position 19,226,044 of record NC_092191.1, read on the forward strand.
AATTGCCGACATGATAACATTCGAGGGTGGGATTGTTAATTGGGCTCTAGCAAGGCGTTGTCAAAGTAAAGAATCATTTTGCATGAAAGGTTCAATATATATATAGTCTCTAACTTTGAATAGAGGACACCGAGTAGAGCTTCCAGCCATATTCCAGCATTGGCTTTCAGTTATGATATAATTTCCTTAAAATGCAAGTTACATGCACCTTGTATTATGCCAATGCCAAGCCGTGGCTGTGTCAATGCGGACCTGGGGCAGAGTCCCTATATGCGCTATAATAAAACCCCTAACTATAAATCATATTATTCATGTATGGACTTTTGAATTGTATTTGGTCAGTCAAATGTCTCTTATTTATTAAATCATTTTCGTCTAATACAACTTGCTCGAATGTAGTCTAATAAGACTGATCATGTTTTTTATTATAAGGTAAAGGTTTAGCCGGTAGGCTACATGAGAAATCTTTGCAGTGTAATAAAGTGGTTCAGGTGCGTCACTCTCTACTGCGTAAAAAAAAAAAGGCGAAGTGTGCCATTTGATGGAAGTAGTTTTAGTTTTTTTATTTTAAAAAAAAAAAAGCTCTGTGGTCGTGTGTGTCGGAGTGTTTGGGTCAAGGTAGAACTGTATTTTAACCTTGCTGAAGGACAGCTGTATTTACTGACGTATGTAAATGAATATAGGGGAGGTCCTTGGGCAAAAAACACACACTGAATCAGTTTCACATTGCAGCTCCGGAGTTCCTGCGTGGAAGGAAAAACGAGACGTGGCGAAATCTGGTGAATATCTGCAGCCATATGCTCCGTGTATAATTTGTGGGATTTATGAATCATTCTGGTAAAGTCCTGGGAAGTGTGTTTTTTCCTCTTCTTCTCTTCGGCTAAATGGGTGATCACGCATTCGCTTTGCAGTTGTCTGGTCCCTCTAACATCACATCCTTGTCGGAGTTGTCCCAGTTCACCAGAGCCCGGTGTATGATCTCCTAAATTACAGCAATAATAATAATCACTCCTCGTCTCTGTTTCCCCTCGTTGCAGCTCAGCAAACCATGCAGGATGATTTACTGATGGACAAAAACAAAGCCCAGCCTCACCATAAGCAAGATCCGACGCAAGTAGACCCTCCTCCCTCCACCCCGACCCCGTCATCGGAGCCCACTTCTTCTTCATCGGAGTCGGAGAGCCCGTCAGCCGGGTGCAACCAAGCGGCTTCAGCGCTGAACATCAGCAGCAAGGACAAAGTGCCGATGGAGTCGCCGATCCTGCCCGGATTGAGCTTCCACCACCAGCCGCAGGAGACCGGCGGCCCCCTTTCCTCTCCTTCCTCCTCGTTTGGGAGCACTTGGTCCACGGGAACCACAAACGCGGTGGAAGATAGCTTTTTCCAGGGAATACCCTCGGTGAACGGGACGATGCTTTTCCAGAACTTCCCCCACCACGTCAACCCGGTCTTCGGGGGTAATTTCTCCCCCCAGATGGGTCTGGCTCCTCAGTCCCAACAGCATCAACAGCAAGCCCAGCAGCAGCAGCAGCAGCAGCAACAGCAACCCCAGCAGAGGAGATCCCCTGTCAGCCCCAGCCAAGGCCCCTTCCCCCAGAGAAACGCTTATCAGACCATCATGAATAACAGCAAAGGGTCGTCATCGTCTTCTTCTGCCCCATCGTCCGCTTGGAATAATCACCAAAACGCCGCATGGAGCACAGCCTCCAACCCCTGGAGCGGGCTGCAGGCAGGCAGGGACCCGCGCAGAGCGGTGGGCGTCGGGGTAGGGGTCGGGGTCGGAGTCGGCGTCGGGGTGCCGTCACCCCTGAACCCCATCTCCCCCATGAAAAAGCCCTATACCAGCAATGTTATAGCACCCCCCAAATTCCCAAGACCTGGTCCCCTCACCCCCAAGCCTTGGATGGAGGACAGCGCCTTCAGGACTGACAACAGCAACAACATACTGCCTTTCCAGGTAAATACATCGCCGGTAAGCGCAGGCCTAGGCCTAGCTCTATTGCTTCAGCCCGTGTTTAAAAATGTTGACCACTTTGACATGTTGTCAGTCTTACCCTGGTGGACCCTTCAAAAATATAGACCCATAGAACTGTTTTCGATGTAGACTGTTCTACATAAATATTCAATGGAAACCATCAGTGCCCGAGATAAAAAATACAAGAAAGTAGGCTAGCCTAGGATAAGGTCACCCTGAACTCATCAGTACCACGGATTCATTATAGGCCCATAGGCCTGGCCTATATTATAATGATTGACAGGCTATCTATGTCAAAGTCAATTAGACAATTCATTTTACCGCTTGAATATTCATTGTCAATCATTCTTCCATAGCCAGTATCCTATGTTTCTCAGACAGCCATTGTAAGTTACCATCAGGGCGCAACCGCAAAATCATTCATTTTGAATTGACTTAGATAATTCATTATAAAAGACCTTTATTTAAATGTGCGATATACCGAAGCTTCTGTGGTTTAGTTGAACTGATAAATGACCATCGGGTTTTTGCCGGCAGCAGTCAACACTTTTATATGGCGTGTATGCAGGCAGGTTGTGTTGTGGAGGTCAAAGAAATCGAATGAGACAGTGAGTCCTTGAAGTATTTATCATCGATCGTGGCTATTTTTACGCATTCAAACACACACACACTAGAAATAGTCGCTGTGCACGGTATATTACTCTAAATGGTTAAATTTCCTCACTAGTGAGGTTTAAAGGACACTCGACGCATTCAGGTGCTCCTCGTAACTTTCTAAACCCCGACTGACAAGACCTGGGCTATTATTTGCACATTTGATTACTAGTTCGCCCCAAATATCAGGAAGGATTTCTTGTTTTCAGTGATGTATTTTATAAAATAGAGTGCAGTAAGCTGTAGAAAGAATGTGCTCCACAGTAAATGGGAGAAATCATTAGCCATCAACCGTCTTAATTTATGTCTCGTAATAAGTGAAATGATTTGTGGAAGACTGTGTAGAATGTATGTCAAGTATGAATGAACATTGAGGCATACATTTATGCTCATTATTAAAAAGAGTAAAAACACCAACACGTTGTAGTAATAATAATAACAACAACAATAATAATATTATTAATGATAATAATGTTTCAGTCTAACGATGTGTTTCAACATGGTTTCCCGTCTTATCTCGTGGAAAATTCTTTATTTTTCTGTCGCTATTTTTTAAAATCATTGGTAGTTCCTCCTCGTGATTCCAAGATTTTCGACAGTATTTGAAGGCAACACCCGTACTCGCATTTGATTGGGTTGTGATCGGATAATGGGCGGGGTTTGAACCTGAGACGGAAACGGAGCACATGTCCAACCCGGAAGATAGAGGAAGGATGTTTTTTTTCACAATTTACCTTCTAATTGCTGTTTCCCTGTCCTATCCCAATATTCCCCTGTATTTCTGGCTCCATCACCAAACACCCCACGCTGATATGGGAGAGGCTCACATACAGTATTGTTACCTGTCTGTTGGTCCATACCAGCACCATAGTGGACACCAGAGAGTCCGTTTCATACTGGTTTGAATTTACTTTGCGTCTGCGTCCTGCCTAGATTGACGTGTCTGATTGCAGAGTAGCCTGACATGAACAGTCCCTATAACACTGTATGGCTTTTTCACACAGCTAGTCTTGTGTTTTCCCCATGTTTAGTGATGCTGCCTGACAAACAAGTTAACATAAAAACTGAGTCAGACTTCCTCCACTTAAGTCACGGGCACACTAAAAAAGAAGTACTTGTTCAGCCGATCAAAGCGAGGACTCGGCAGAACGCAGCACCAGCCAAAATGTTACTGCAGCGAGGACTACATGTGCAGACGAAACGCAGCCCGGCGCAGGCTGAAATTCCAGCCGGCTTGAAACGTATAGCCTTTTGAGGATATAATGATTGTGTGTGTGTCAGTCAGGCCTCCCTAAGGCTTTATTACACCTTTTCCTCCCTTGAGTGCTTCTATCTCTTTTCCCTTGACTTGGCCAGCTTACAGCTCCAGTTGTCACCAGGAGACAAGGTCAAGGGGCCACATGTCATGCTGTGTAGAGCGGCCTTTTTACTGAAGTGAAACTCAGGCAGATAGGTGAAGCACAGTCATCGACTCTCAAAATGGAACTATTTGCTGGTACCGGCGTCTTAAATGGGAGTGTTTTCTGCCTTTCTCTATTTCATATTATTGTGAATTGAATATCATTGGTTTGGGCAATTTGTTACCTTGGTCCATAGGAACTTGTGATGCGCATTTTCACTATTTTGTGACATTTTATAGACAAAACAATGGATCGATTAATCTAGAAAAGGTTTGGCCGATACATTGATCATGAAGGTAACCGTCAGTTGCAGCCCTGATGCCAATAAGGTGCTTTACTTGCATATTCCTGTCTTTATTATTTGCAGTATCAGCTTGTCATGATATGGCTGATACGGTGGAGGTTTCTCTCTACTGAACAAACACCTATTTCAAGTACTTTCATTGCTGCAGTGATGTTTCCAGCATATACCTCTTCACCAGACTTGGAATAGCTACAGAGTTGCCTTATTAATGAACTATAACTTGTATTAAGGGATAATATCAATTTAACAGAGAGGGTATTTCTTTTAAAGGGCTTATGGGTATCTCAGTGATGCAATCCTGGCTGTAGCTCACACATAGCTGCTTAGCAATTACACCCATAATTGGAGAGGAGTTATCACCAGGATGCGAGGTCAGGGCGCCACATGTCAACCGTCCTGTTTGCTGATGTGAAACTCAGGCACACACACACACACACACACACACACACACACACACACACCACCGGTCCCGCACTGTCATGTGGACAGCTGGTGACAGGTGTACTTGTTGTCATTCTGTAGATCTCCCTCAGTATTCTGCAGCCCCCCCCCCCCCCCCCCCCCCCGATGAAGCGCAGGGTGAAATGCTGAGTCCCGTGTGCTCCGATATGTGCTCGTACTCGCCTGCTGCCGCTTAAAGGCCGAGGAATGTGCGGAATTCAACTTGACATGTCAGTGTGAGGCTCAAGACGCAAAGTCACATGAGCTTCTCGGGAGATACCCTGATGCGAAATGATGGAAGTGACTTGTGTGGTCCTCTGTGATCGTAATCTCGTCATATCTGATCAAGAAGTTAGAAGTCAGTGGGCAGACTGACAGGTGTGGTCTCACAGTCGAATGCTGTCTGATGGTTGTGCAAAACGGCAGGAGGGCGTCCCCAGTGGGATTTACATTAGGTATTCAGTGTGCTTTAGCTTGTTTCTTGGGTCATTTCTTACTTTATTTCCCACCTAAACTTGCCATTATATTCTGTCTCATCGTAACTTTCAGATAATCCAGATTTAACCCTGCATGTATTTAAATACACTATGTAATGTACAGTAGGTTGGGATTGGAAGGCACAGCCAACTGCTGGAGGTGCCAGGAAACAGAGGGCCTGTTGGTTCATGCCCTTTGGGAATATTGATATTAGTGCTGAAACGATGACTTGATTTCCGAGGATTAATTAATCAGTTAATCAAAAAAAAAAAACAATTTGGCAGTTGCACCCCAAGTTGGAACAGGTTCATAGGGCATAACTTATGCTGATTGTAAATATATCCCAAGGTTGTATATTTGTGGGGTTAATGGTTTAATGAAGTTGGGAAGAGGTATATACATATTCATACTCTTTCGTAACTCTTTGGGTCTTTTCTGATTGATTGATTGTGTTAATGCAAAACAAATGCACCTTTTTACAGTTTCTAAAGGAAAAAAACAATAGATGATACATTTTCCATCTCCCTTAACCTCACTGAGCAGACTTTATTCATCAAAAACAGGTATTCAGCCATATCTTCAATGCTTAGTCTGTTTCTGATCGTGATCTCCGGGTGTGATGTGTTAAACAGTGAAGTCTGTTTGGGACTTTTTGTGTATGTTATCTCTTTAGGTCATTTGACTACACTGAGGTCTCTGACCTGTCCCCCCCCCCCCCCCCCACCCTCCCACTGTGCTCGTCCACATGTGTCAGAGAGGAGGGGAGGCGGAGGAAACTCAAAGCTCAGCGTTTTAAGTGTTTACCGATTGTACCAAGTGGGCAGATTTTTATCTACGTGGCGCTGTCGGGTCCAGAGTGGAGGGAATAACACTTTTGAATGCTCAGCCGAATGGGCAACAATAGCTGTGGTGTGCAAACAATGTGGCCCGGCCTGGGCAGCGGACACAGGACACAGCTGCCAGGGCTGCAGCCTCCAGCTCCGGTTAGGCGCACTCTCAGGCTTTACCTTTGGCACACAAGTCATTCTCATAACTTCATTCCGAAACTTTTCAACAGCAGTGAGCGGTTTAACGTTGAGGTGTTTCATGTGGTATTGACTGTCCAGTTCTGGACTCAGTTGGACCAGTCTAGCTCATTATCATCAAAATACATATCAAATCTCAGAGCAGTTTCAAAACCAGCTGTATCAGGTGGAACTGAGGTCCTGTCCAATGGAACTGACAAATAGAGCCTAGATAGCATCAAGTTGCTCTCCACGATCTTTAGTTATTATTTGATCAAGTCTTTCATGGTTTAAATAAGTGTTGTCAGTTTGAGACTAATTTCTTCTAAGTTCTTATGTGGCTGATTTTATTTCAATGGCATTTAACATTTGAGACCTCTGGCTCCTTTTAGCAGAAAAACGTGTTTATATAGTAATATTTATTGATATGTTTCATTGTCAGGTACTGAAAAAGGTGTCATTTTGATATCTGTACTTTCACCTGGGAAGCGCTTCAGCTCTGGTCGGATCCTCTTCAGCTGTATGGTGGTGATATTTGTCACAGTGAATGATAATTCCGACTGAACCTCCAGAGGGCCGTGAGCAAAGCGAGGAGTGCTTCATCAATTACAAAAAAAAAAAAAGCCCAAGGAGTTAACTGCTTTGATCCTAGATTTAATTTGCCCCTTGGTTACCTCTCCACCTACAGACGTGACAGTGAAGAAAGTCTGTACTGAATTATATAAATCCAGACAGATGGGGCTCCTCGGGGCAGAATCTTGTCTTGTGCTTTCACTGTAGCTTTCTGACATGAAAAGGCTTAAGGAGCCTCTGACTAAGATTCATATCTCCTTTTCAATATCGCCTGTATTCACCATCATCCCCAGGGCTGACACATGCATTCTACACCCCCCCCCCCCACCCCAGTCTCAGATCCTTAATTTATATTAGTCTAGATTAGCTAAGAATGCTTCCCAGTCTGTCTTGCGTTTTTAACAAAAAAGGGGAGCTGTTGGTGCGTGCAAGTTGTTGCCAGTGAGTTGCCCTTGAGCAAGGTAAGCCACCAACCAGAATGTCAAGTTTGCCAGTTTTTGAACATCATGTCCTTCATGTACAGTTTCATTTTATTCATTTAGTCTTTTAATGTTTTTATTTTGTTATATTCAACATTGTTACAACACTTTACTCTGCACTGTGTAATATTAACCCCACACGAAAGTAAATATCGGTACGGGAGCGTTTGTATTTGTATTGTGAACAAGTATACAGTTCATATTTATGATATGATATAATGTTGATGATGATGATTTGCCTCATAACTGTGGCGACTCGATCCCTAACCCTCTTCCTGTTTTGCTGTGTTGCAGGACCGGAATCGGCCCTTTGATGCTTTTAGCTTGCACTCTTTGGAGAATTCCTTAATGGATATGATAAGGACTGACCATGACAAAGGTAAACCACACCCTGCCGGTGGCCCACCAATGACTATCGCTGATATTATATGGAGGAATCATTTTGCAGGTTAGGAATATTCATACGTCCATGCTTACAGTATTTGGGTTGTTTTCTTCTTTTTTTTTTTTTTGCTTCATGGGCATACATCATCTCTGGGTACATTTGTTTTTCTTTTGCTCTATTTGCCAATCTCTTAACCAATCCGGTATGGATCATCATGTTCTGCTTGAAATTGAAATGAATAATTAACATTATGAACCTTACCTGCAAAATCTCGCATCATTTCTCTGTGTGTGTGTGTGTGTGTGTGTGTGTGTGTGTGTGTGTGTGTGTGTGTGTGTGTGTGTGTGTGTGTGTGTGTGTGTGTGTGTGGGGACCAGATGTGCAGAAATGTGCACTCATGTGGTTTTACTTGCAAACTGCTCTTTGCTTTGGCCCTTCTGCTTTTTTGCCCGTTGGCTCTCTGCTGATTGGAATCAATGGATCAAGTGATAATGTCACATGACGTGTGCTTCTGTTGACTATGTCGTGAGCATAAATGTTGAGTGATTGAGTATATCTGCGGTTTACATTTTTCCTCAGTGACATGATCATCACCACAAGGCAGAATTCGGAGAGCTTTATTTTGTGCGTGATTGTGTGCCTGAGTCATACCCTGAAGATCAAATCAGGGTTTCTAAGCAACCTTGATACACAGAAGCATTTTTTTTCTAAACCGTATAATGCAGATTCATACTAAAATAAATGAAGGTTTGATCTCCTGGGAAGTATAGAGAACTTATGAAACCATGAAAACAACGTTAAGAAATCTGACTTAATACCTTTTAAGGCCATCCAATGTATGTCAGGCCTTCTGAGCCAATATTTTTCTAGCACACGTCACGTGTCTATTGTAAAAACTTTGGATCCAGTCCCCCAGATGGGGCCCTGTCAGGTTGGGTGTAGGGTTTTTATGATCCCCCATCCTCCCGTCTTAACAATGGAAAGATTGGTGGGAGGGGTATGTAATGAGCAGAGCATGTCGCTTTCTCATGCGTGGAGTCTGTTTTCCCAATCTTGTGCTGAGAAAGCATTGTTGCAGCAGAAACGGTCATCCTGGCCCGGCCCAACTTGACTGGAAAGGTGTCGTAATGTCCTGCAGGGCTTCCCCCCTCGTGATTGTTTATCAAAGCCCAACGGAGACGGTGGAGATACGCGGAAAGACGGGGAGAGTGGTGCATGGGAATGGGTGCGCATTCCTGCAGCTCTCTTTGCTTGTTTACCCCTCTTGTCGTCATGTAGACAGCGCGGGGCTGCAGTAAGCTACCGTGCCAACCACAGAGCAGCTCCACCCTGCTAGCGTACCTACTCACTGTCTGGGAAGGGCTCCGTGCTTTCGGCCCGGCCTGCTGTGTAATCTATAAAAGTCATAGCCGCTGCTTCTGCTGATTTTCAACTCGGGAGGTAATTTAGATCAGGACTTTGTCTTTTGCTCACAACATATTAGGGCACATTTTGTCCCACGGACCCCTATGTCTCTGACAATATTGATTTCGTATAACAAACGCCGTACCTGGGAGGGTTTGTTCTTCGGGGTCTGGTCATTTTCAAAAGTCGTTTGTTAAGAAATGTCTCTATTTCTCTCTGACAGTGCCAATTGTCTGCATCCGTGTGTGTCATTTGTTGCAAGTAGAAATGTCATGCCCAGTGGGAACAGGGAAAGAGACGGTGAAGCTAATGTGTTCTGATCTCATCCGCGCGAGCAAGTTACATATGGAGGAAAATGACGTCCCCGTTCTTAATCCTGCCTGCTAAACTCTGGTTGGTCAATTGTTTCTCTAACCGGGGATTAAGAAGCCGTCAATGAGCTCAGTACCTTCCTGAATCGGCAAACAAATCAAAAGGTTTAGGTGTTGGTTTTAGTCCGACGCACCCTCACACTGCAGCAAAGATGACAGAGCATCTAATGCTGCAGTTGTGAAGTTCTGTTGTTTTCCCTCCTAGTTGCTGGTATGCAGTGAAAATGTCATAGACTGACCAGGGTTTGTTTCCCAAAAGTGCCTTAAGGCTGAGAAGAAACTTTATTCCATTGCAAGTCTACGGGCTAAGATCATCTTAGTCTGTAGACAAGACTAGACGATAACGAGAGAAACCATATTTTTCTTGCTCTTTTTTATCTTTACGGCCACTACCCACCAGCCAAAACGAATTAACCCAGTAGGCCCAGCTTTGCATTCCCAACTGAATAGTTCCCACCTCCATCCATCCCATCACAGGCATTTCTGGAATACTTTTCATTGTGACAGGAATAGTTGTTTTTCCTTGAGTGTTTTATGAGTCCCTGTGTGTGTGTGTGTGTGTGTGTGTGTGTGTGTGTGTGTGTGTGTGTTTTAAATAAGGAGAGGCACTTGTACTGTGATGTGAATGAGAATTGGTGGGTCTTCTAAAGAGACTGGGAGGTGACCCCACCCACACCCTTCTCTCTCTCTCTCGCTCTCTCTCTCTCTCTCTCTGTCAAGACAGGGAGGAGGTTTTTCAACCAGTTTTTTTCTCAGCACTTGTTTGGAGAAGAGTCAGCTTCAAAGAGGGTGTGTGTGTGTGTGTGTGTGTGTGTGTGTGTGTGTGTGAGAGAGACACTTTATTCTCACAATCCTCTCAAACTTTCTAAAAGCTCTTTACTCCTGGGTGAGGGGAACAGGGCCGCAGGGATGTCTGAACAAACGGGCCCTTTCTGCAGCAACACACATACACACTGGTCATCATGGAGTTCCTGAACTGGGTCAGCTGAGCTCATGTGTGGAGAGCCAGGCACCCCCCACAAAAACACACACCAGAGAGATTCTCCGCTTGGCCTGGAAAAACACCAGTTTGACACCAGCCACCACTGCTGCTGCCAGCAATATCGTCACACACACACACACACACACACACACACAAGCAGGATACACACATTCATTGTTTCTGACATGTAAATCATCTGTGACAGTCCATGCAAAGCAATCTCACCTCACACACTCTCTCGGACTGTCATGGTTGTCTTTGGCAAAGATGGCTCAACAGACATGAGACTGTGTCAGCATGCAACCCCCCCCCCCCCCCCCCCCCCCACACACACACAGATACACAGAAGTGTTAATAAGTCCCTTAAGTCCCAGTGGATCCCACCCCACCCACAATGTCTGTCTCTCTCTCTGAACACACACACACGCACACACACACACACACACACACACACACACACACACACACACACTGCCTCAGCTGGTCTGACTCACATGATCTTACTCATGCGTCTGTTACGATTTGCATTGACTCTTTGTGTGTGCGACTGCAGCTTTTAGGATTTTTAAACTTTGGTCCTATTTTTACACATTTTGGTGTCTAAATGACTAATAGTTACCAAAGGTTTTGGAGTTGGTCCAGTAGATAGCCTCAGCTGGCAGCCGCAAACTGGCTGCCATGGCTACTACGTAATCTTTGCGGGCAACTGTGCCCGAGAAAAGTACGTCCCATCCCTACAGAGATGGACCTTTTTGTTAAAGAGTAAGATCCTTTTTGTTCCTTTAATTGTATTTCATATATTATGTCCTGAACAGCAGTTAAAAAACATTCAGAACGGCTCACTCTGCCGAGCCTGTAACCCTACAAATTATTTGGATAAAAATATTCAGTCAATTATTAAAATCTATTCATTTGTCTGGCATTTGTTCTGAAAAATGCTAACTAGTTTAGCTTCACGCAAGCAGCTTTTCCTTGATTTTTCCGGCTGTGTTGTGTTTGGGCGTCACCCATCATGCGTGGGTTAACACAGGGGCACGTTATGAGGTGTAATGCTGTAACAGACAGAAAGTGCCAGCTATAATTGAAGTCAGTAGTTTGAGGGAGAGCAAACACTGGTGCTCTTTGACTTTGTGCGTTTGTTGACAGGAGCATCGGTCAGTGGATAAGAGCTGACACACAGGGGCTTTTATCTGGAGGAAAAGTGCAGTACAGGTCAGATGAGTAACGGTGTGATTAAGCAAGGTGCTTCAGTGACAGGAAGAAGTGGTGTGTCTCCATATAACTCTTCTTGAAGCCTTTGCAAAAATAGAGCCCACACCATGCACTCCTTGTGCCTACATGAGGTAAAGTTGTGGTGTAAAGGTCTCCAGTGAGGTTTTTAGTTAAAGATGACCATCCCAGCTCCCCCAAAGATCACGTGTGTTTGGAAGAGGAGCTCTATGTGAACTTTTTGTCTCTGTTTAGGTTCAGTGAGGGGTCACCCCAGCTTAACCTGAGGTGAAAGGTCAATATTTGAATCACTTGGTTGGGCTGAAGTTTGGCTGACAAGCTGGACTTGACCTCTTCAACTTTTCCACCGTTTGTACTCAACAACACTTGAGATGATCTCAGTGTCAGAGGGATGCCCTGTACTTTACACAGCCAGTAATGACTGTGTAGAGATAAGATGACGTGTTTGTTGGTTGTGTTAAAGGTTAAATCGCACCTTGCTTCCAATAAACCACCCTGTCAGAGTGCTGCGTTTTGAATCAGAAATCAGAAATCAGTAAAGTATTTCTGATTTCTGATTTCTGATTTCTGATTCTGATTCAGAACGCTGCACTCTGACAGCGTGGTTTATTGGAAGTTTTGTTACAGTGGAACATTCACGACTCCTGCAAGCATGGCTGAGCTAATCCAGTCCAGGCAACAAAACAAGTCTGGGCTTGTTTTGTCTATTAAAATCATGGTTTGTCCAGATATCACAAGCCATGAAACACTATTGAAAGCATTACTATCTCTGCCAAGTTACGCATCAGGCTTAACTGGATTCTGGAAATCCTCTATCATTACATGAGAGGCATGTAATAGTGTTTTGATTATAACGTTTATGAAACATTAGATAACAGTGGGCGGTTGGCATATTTGGGGATTTATTTCTAGAAATATGCCCCAACCATTTGTGTTTTTAAAGTGTGCATCATTTTATACAGTTTTCCTTGTTATGGCTAGATAGCGGAAGGAACTTTGGCCCTGTTGTAATCGTCCTGTCGGGGGTTGTTGGGTTCAGCTCGGGCTGGTATGAATGGGAAGAGGTAGGCCATTCTGACAACCAGAGACAAACAAAATAACTTACTGAAACACCCATCCCTCTCAATCTTTCCAGTCATTTGTTGGCTGTGTGCAAAACACATGCCCCTCAGTGGGTTTTGTCATCTTTTTTTTTTTAACCCCTTTCTGCCAGTGTAGTGTTGGTAATTGAAGGCTTCTTTGGCAGTAGTCAGCAAGAAGGGCAGGAGAGGTGGGGTTTTTTTCATCAGTGCTAACATTTCCACACCTTGTTGTTGGCACACCCTCTCTCCTCTCATAACTCCTGCTGGAGCTTTCTCGTAGAGGTGTTATTGGGGGCTTAAATATGTGCTATAATGTGGAACAGAGGGAACAAAACGTGACCAAAGCAGTTGAAAAGAGTTCCAGGTGGGACACAGTCGGTGGTGATCAGCCACATGGAATCTAGTGAAAATGTAACCGCTTAGGGACTTGAAGCACAGTACTAATGTGGCCCTCAGTAGTTTCTGATTCTGGCCAAACGTCCCAGCCCTACTTTCTTTCCCAGATTTCTCAAAACCTGTGCGCCCTAGACAGGACCACATGCTGGGTCCAACACAATGACCATGATAGAGTATGCAGATGAGATTTGGGCGCTATGAGGCTACCTCAGTTGTTCACTCTTTTAATCTGACTGCTTTGCTCAAATCTCTCTCGGCGGCCTCATGCTCCCCCACAATGACAACTTTGGAGCATCCCCATTAGGGCACCAGATCCCAAATTGATGGCCACTGGCTATGTCCAGCTAATCCATCGTACTATCATTTCTACCAAAGGGGTCACAGCGAGGTCACTGTCCAGTGTGAAGATTGTAAGGCGCGTGAAGGGGAGGTACTGTTGGCGGATGGCGTGTCTCCCAAGTGGCTGTGCTGCTGTGCAACCATCATGGGAGGTTGAGAATAGCTCAGGCTCTCGGTGAGGAAATGTGACCAGGAGAGCAGCAGCGGCAGCAGCAGCAACTCTGGGGGCCCCTCAGGCCCTGCCACTCAACTCCTGGGGGAAGCAGATGGTACAAGCCCAGAGCTATTTTAAGGCTTCAGGAGGGCAACTGTCCCATTCTGTCACCTCCTATCAGCAAAGTCATGGCTTTGATTGTGAATGTGTTCAATGGAGCGTAATAGTCTCTAGTGTGTAATGTTGTACTTGATCGATCCTCTTGTTTTTTGCTCAACCAAATGCACTTGGTACCAAGTCAAAGTTCGCGGTCTGCTCTGGAGCTGTAAGGCATTCTCTCTCAAGAACACTTCAGCCAGTCGGACATTTGGCCTTAAACCCTGTCATTTGGTTGTAGGACTAACAAATAGACCACCCACGCGTTTACCAGTACACATGATTCCGTGCAGCCACCCTGACTATCAGGTGTAAGGCTGGTGAGATAGAGAACGCAGTGGGCTATTGGAGAGCTTTCTGAAGAGTTAAAGAACCCTCAGTGTCAGGACACGACACTGGACGTTCCTCCTTTTGGGTCTTTAGAATGAGACACCAGGCCACGTCACATATCCAGTGTTCAAACAAATGTGTGTGTGTGTGTGTGTTTGAATGTATAGGCTTGTCACACTCCATTTTCCCCAGAGCCTGTACTGTTGCCTGGATTCTGACTGGCTGAGAGGAGTGTGGAAATCCACATCTGTGGAGCTGCAGGGTGCCCCCACCCACCCCCACCCCACCTGCCTCTATGGTTTTCAACCAGGTCTAACTGCTAGTTCCACTCTTGTTTTTGAGCCAGAAAGAGCCCCCCTTGCTGTCCCCCACTATCTGTCTTCTGTGGCCAAATTTGTTAACTTTTGACTTGTTGTCACATCTTGTTTGCGCCATAGCAGCTTGCAACATGCAGCTGGTCGGCCTCTCAAAGTCCATGTTACATATGGGGAAACGTACACTAAGAGTAAAGCAAGATGTCCGTTGAAGTCTCCCCCTTTACCCCTCCATTATTGAGTTGAGGTGGCACTCCGCACCAGTGGCTCACGAAGGCTGTATTTTATTAAATCTAAAGGCTATTTGCCAAATATCGACGTGTATCCCGATGAAAATGTTGCTTCACCTACTGTCTCTCTTATGTCTGTAGGTAGGCTGCTTGTTTGCTGTGTGTTGAGTAAAAAGCTGGTGTAGGCGGATTTTGACAGAGGGCCCTAATTTTAAGTGGTTTAGGGATAAAGGGTGTGCCTCTGTGGCTGCCTCAGCAAATGATGTTGACAGTGAGACGGCAATGTTTTGTCCCAAACCAGGTAGGCTATTTCTGCCTCGGCTTAAGTGTATTTTTCTTGTGGCCTGTAACGAATGGGATGATAGGGACGGAGATTACCAGGAAGACTTCCATTTAGACGTCCCACACACCACCCCTCTCCCCACGACAGCTCTGACAGATGGGCCCTTGTAGCATGCGCACATTGTCACCATAGCAGAATGCACGCTCTGTCGAATTCCTAGCCTTATAACTGCCTTTGTTTGTGTGTATGCGTGTGCATATGAGATATGTGACAACAAAGGAACGCGTGTTTCCACCTCGTTTTTCACATCTGTTTTCTGTGGTCGTCCTTTCTGCCATTGTGTCACGTTGTGTAAATTTGTTGTTTATTCATTTCATGTTAAACATTTCATCACGGCTGGCATTTTCCCATTGCCAACAGTAGAATGGAAGATTAAAACAAAATGTCTGTCAACAGGCTGGCTTTTTATCAGTGATTTCCATGTTTTCCCCTCTTTTGTAAAATCTTTTCTTTTTTTTTTTCTTCGACAGGACGCATGGGCCTCAACTTTCACCATCCTGGAGCAGACCACATAATGCCACTGAACAGTAAGTTACGTTTCATTGTAGTGCCCACCATCTTCTTCTCCATCTGGCATCAGAAATGTTTCGGTTTAACTGATGAAGTGTTGCCTTCGCTTTTTGTCCCTTGTGTTTTTAAAGAATTAAGAATGGGAACTATTTTTGTGACGTGTTCCCATGAAAAACACATGCCACCCCCCCTAACCAGAGGGGCCCGTGTCAGTATGCACTGGGCACACCTGCCTACCCTTTGCTAATGTCTGGATTCCCTGACACGATAAACCCAGGGCAGACCTCTTAGCACTGGAGGGGGAGCACAGTTGACCTGTGAATAGCACTTCTAAAAATATCCCAACATGTAAGACTAGATTCCCCCCAGTGTCCCATCAGCCGGCAGATGACCAACAGTGACAGGAGGCGAGCCAGAGAGAGAGAGATCACGTCTTTATCCCACATGATGCTACATGGATGCCACAAAGTTTTCCAGGCTAGGCTCTGCCTTCCCGGGTGCCCTTTATTTGTCTTTGGATGGGATCGGGGACATGATTTCTTAGGGTCTTACACATACATTTTATGGCCTTGTCCTCTAGTTCTTTTAGGGCCAATCATGTTTTCCATCTTTTTATTCAAACCTCAGCAAAATATCAAGGATGTCTGAACTCACTGGTGATCAAACCAAATCAGCGAAGCCCTTGTTTCCTCTTAGGACATATTCGGTCGGCCTACAGGGTACATAGAAACCGGTAAAGGCAGAGGATGTGTAACAAAAATCTTTGTCGGTGAAGCAGTTTCTACCGTCACATCTTGACAACACTGGCGCTCCTTCCTCATTTTGTTCTTTTCATCACTGGTATCCTCGGAGAACGTGTCCCGGATTGATGTTAAACTGTTGTGTCATGGGATTATACTCAGGCAAGCACAGATCTGCCCAGATCTTCCAAGTCTGTCAGAACGGGCTCTCTCCGCTGTAGCCTGTGATGTGTGCAGACAGGGAAGCTTTGGTTTCAACTTTAAAGTGTTTTACGCAGTGCTTCTCCTTCATTTCGTCCCATTAGCTTTGAGGCTTCGCGCTGTGAGAACCTGTAAGGGCTCTACTTTCTCCGGATGGTGCTCGCACTTGAAGTGAAGAAGAAAGAGTGGAGAGTAGTAAGCGTAGGTCCTCTATCCAGATTTATTGGTGTTGTTCACTTGACAGCTTAGTAGAAGTGTCTGAGGCTTTGAAGCCGAGCCGAGCTGGAGACATCAAACTCATCATGCCCAGTGGAATCACCCAGCTTCCTTTCAAACGCTTTCTCTCTCTCCCAGACACCACACAGTTTGAAGTTGGTACTTATTCTTAACCCCTCACTTTTCCCTTTCCTCCTCTCCCTCGTGGCTTGTATTCTCTCTCACTGAGGCATCTGATGGTTTCCCAGCGCAACGTTTTCTTAATTTTGCCCTGGTTGCTAGGTGACTTTGTTTCTGCCAAGGCCAGACGGCGAGAGGGCAAAGCTGTAGAGAGACTGCCCAGGTTTTTTCGGATCGGAGAGCCAGATCTTTTTAATGAAAACATAGCAAGGGAGAAGAGGCTCAGAGACAATATATTCCCCGAGAGCGGGCCAGAAGGGCAAGTCACACAATGGGGCCCTCACAATGCAATGGCCCATATTGGTTTTTGAGGCGACGAGTCTGCTTTGTGACCGATGCGTTCAGAGGAGCAGCAGGATCTGTTTAGTGCTGTATTACCCCTCCTGCTGTTTGTGAGAATTTGTACTGTCTTGAGCCCCATTTTGCCTCCTCTGTGGCTCGCATTTGCAGATTCGAATGGAGTTTGTTTGTGGGAGCATTTCAGAGATTAAGGAAACACTCATACAGGATCCTGAAACAAGACGTGGTGTTTTTGTGAATATTGAGCCACATCGAAGGTTCATTTGTCATCTTGGAAACAGCGGTATGGCAAAAACACGGTATTTCAAGGCTTATTTAGTTGCTTTTTTCAAAGCTTGTGAATGCATCTCATGGTCTTTGTCAGTGGATGGAATTTACATGATAACAGGTGGTTGTACAGTGTATGGGGGTAAGATGCAATTGAAAGCTATGGAAAAAGCTGCCTTCTTCTTTTTACAAAAAAAATCACAACTCAAGGTCCACTCAGTAGTTTATTTTTCCTGAAGCTTTCAACCGCATGTCATGGTCTTCCTAAGCAGATGGAAATTGCTCAGATGTCATGGACCTTAGGTCACATGATAACAGTTGGTCATATATGGGCACGAGACCATGACGCCACTAAAATTCAGTTTAGTTGTCATTTGAGTCGCTGCAGTGAAATGAGCATTACAAATCTGATAGAGATAAGATGGAGATCATTTTGACATGTGACTTGCCATAGATTTAGATCACTTCAGCCCTGACGTCACAGCCTGCTCTCCTCTGCCCTCCTCTCGGCATGCTGTCCTCCCTTCTCAGAGCCCCGGGGCTGCCAGCCACCTCCATACCCTCTCCTTATCCTGTGGGAAGTTTCCACTCGCACCTGGCCTGCCGTACCTGGATCTGAGAAACAACTTTTAATATTTCACCAAGGCCGTGATAATGACTAACCTGCTCTACCTTCAGTCCTGCATGCACTTTGCTTTATGGCCTCATTTGTGAATATTCACAGAAGATTAGCACGGACGCGAGCCGTTGCGGGTTCATTAAACCGAGATTACGATCTCCGGCTATTGGGCATCGCATTATGCTGCTAAATATCTCGGCCATTTCTGTGGCTAAACCTCTCCTATCGCCCCCGCCCCACCCCCGTGCAGCATCTGTATGTGGTTGTTGCCAAGGCAGGTGCGGCAGGTTTACAGTGGGCGGGTGCCAGGCTGCAATAATCACCCTCCTCCTGTTGCCGGACTTTAGGTGTGGCCATCTGTGGTTTCACTGTTGCCTTAGAGATGTTCCAGGTTTTGGTTTATTTCCACAAAACCCATGTCTCTGTATCTCTTTCCTACCCTTGTTCCCGCCCCAACCCTCTCTCTCCTTGTGTCTCTCTCCTTCCCCCACTGTGCTGACAAGCAGCCCGGAGCTATGGCCGCAGAAGAGGTAACGTGTGGCATTTTCTCTGGGGTTCTGTTTGCCATGCCGGCCGTGTCTCTCTTTCCGAGGTCTTAGTGTGGTGTCACTATCTGCTTTTCATCTGTGCTGTGATTGAATGAAATCATATTAATTTTGACACACCGTTTTCCATGTTGTGCATTTAATCAACATGGGGCAAGGGTCCACCGAATCTGTCTATATGAATCTTGTTTTGCTTGATGTTGAGAGGAAAAAAAAACAAAAAACAATCTGTCTGCCAATTTTCTTTTCTCTCTCCGTTCTGAGTCAGCGTTCTACCTGAAATGTTTATGATATGAACAATTGCGCAAATTAAGGCTGTTTTATTGCAAATGCATCCCAAAGAAAAGTCATAGCAGTTCTAAAAACACATGATCTGTTTGCAATATGTGGAATCAAACAGTAAACCTTTTTCAAATGCTATAGCATGTTTGGTTGGAGTGCTTCCAAAATGAATCTCAAGGTTTTTTCGTGAAGGAGTATGCTGACTCAGAAGTGATTCATCGTCTGAATGGCAAAGATGGGTGCTTTCAACATGGCTCATCTCTGATTTGATGTGCTTTATTTTTATTTTATTTTTATTTTTTTTGACTAATTTGACTGTCTCGATTCAGCAAGGAGAGACGCTGCTGTGTGACATTTGCAAGGTCACTGCAATGTTGGGCTGCGGTTACATGTACATGTCATAGTTGTAGTGAATAATGTCTGAATCAAATTGCTTTCAAACTGTTTTCATGAGGTGCTGGTGAACACACGTAGGAGGAGACACAAAGTGCAGTATTCCCTACTCTGTGAGAATGTAAAAAAAAATCAAATAGCAACCCTGCGAAAGGAAGAGAGACAAATGTGGTTCCGCTGCATAGAACATGGCACATTTGGATAAGCAGCACCACAATCAAACACTGTTACGACAATACTGCTGCTCAAATATTGCTAAGACATCGCCGCACCAGTGGAAACCTCCCAGTGGGAAATGTAGTGTCTTTAGACTTGAGTTCAGCATGTTGCCCACAGGTGAGGAAGACTGGTATTGTAATGAGGATTAGGAGCTGGGGGGTCACCAGGAAGTTCCCAAGACAACATTATGATATCATGATTTATAATTTTGATATACACTGTGGCCAAAAGTATGTGGCCACCCAGACACATCGTTTGTTCATGGGTGTTCACATACAAAACAGACCATCATCTCACTTTGTTGACAGGCAGGAGTTTAGTCAGAAGTGTGTCGGTAATCCCAACATCCAAACTGATTCTGCAACAGTTATAGTTTCCAGATGTGATTGATTTGCTCTGTCTGTCACACCCTCCCTCCCTTTTTACTTCTCACTCTTGTACCTCTACGGTCTTCCCTTATTATCCCCGTCCGTCTTCCTGCCGTCCTCCTCTTTCTCCCTCTCTCCTCCCAGGTCGTTCCTGTCTTTTCCCCTTTGAAGATGGTTTCCTCGATGACGGCCATGGTGACCCCTCCTTGACCCCGGGCCTGAACTCGCCAACGCGCTGTCAGAACGGAGAGAGGATGGAGCGCTACTCCAGGAAGGTCTTTGTCGGAGGCCTCCCCCCTGACATAGATGAAGGTAAACAAAGGACTGTTTTGAATTTATACGTCTAGAGATCCGTTTTCACTCAACTTCAGGCTCTTTTTCAGCGCTGCAGATTCATACAGATGCCAGCTGAGTAGAGCTGGGCGAAAAAACGATGATGGGATGCTATGGGGAAATGATTCTGCTTTTTAGCAGGTGTCTCAGGGCGGCCGTTGTCTTGTGCAACTCGCAGTACCACACACTTCTCTCACTCAGCTGTGCGCCTCGGTTTGAGATGCTGGAATAAATTAGTCGTGCTGCTGCTTTTAGTTGCCACAGACTTTAGACAAGCTTTACAGAGGACAGTGGTTTGCTCGAGGTCGGACGCTGTAAAACCGAACCACCTCCAGATCTGTGATTGTTTCCACCAACTCTGGAGCATGCCAAAGAGTTAAACGTTGATATGGAATGTTTGGTTCTACTGACTTGATGCACAATACGTGCCCTTAGCTGGTTGAAAAATGAATGAGTTTCCACAGCACGACTGAATGTTCCCGGCCTCTGTTCCTGTTTAATGCAGTGGCTACTACTGCAGCAGGAACACGGC
Organism: Enoplosus armatus; assembly: GCF_043641665.1. Classification (NCBI taxonomy): domain Eukaryota; kingdom Metazoa; phylum Chordata; class Actinopteri; order Centrarchiformes; family Enoplosidae; genus Enoplosus; species Enoplosus armatus. The sequence continues at coordinate 19,246,772 of NC_092191.1, forward strand.
AAAAAATAGAAACGGTGTCTCAGCACAGAGTGTGGCTCTGCATAGAGTCCTTCTTATGCATTTAGCACGAACAACCATGAACGTCATCTTATAATGTTGTGGAAATAACATTCCTGCCTGTCTGCTCTCTTCATTTTTTTTATAGATGAAATCACCAACAGTTTCCGTCGCTATGGGCACCTGGTGGTGGACTGGCCCCACAAAGCTGAGAGCAAATCCTACTTCCCACCGAAAGGTAACAAGTGTTTCTCAGGGCATTATCCGTATTTTCCCATCAGACATCAAAGCCTACACCAATAAATATCACCTCGGGTGTGGGTTTTGTAAAGAATCATGTTACCCAGAATTCGTACCCCATGCTGGTCAAGCGTGGAGGTGCCTGTTTATCTGAGCCACCCCCTGCGGTCGTCTCGCAGAAAGACACATGCAGTATATCATGACTCCATAATTGGCCACCAAGAGTTTTGACCCAAGAGCTGTTTGCCTGAATGAGCACCTGAGGAGAGTGAAAGTTGTTCTCCTTTTTGCGCAGCCTCTCGGGTGTCAATTTCAGGCAGGTGATCGGAGTAGCACCAACCCCTTCCAAGCCCTCCACATCACTCCCTCTGGCCCGGGAGATGCTGTGTGTCATATTAGGAAAGCTATTAAAGACACTCTGGAAATAACTGACATTCCATAGGCAGATGGTAATACGCTGCATCTGGTGGACCTGCGAAAATCTCTGCCAGTTTCTCCCCCACTCTCATTTTTCAACCCCCCCTTTTTATTTTTTTTTTTTAGCTTGGGAGGATTATTTTGAATAGGCTTGGCTCTACTAATATCCAAAGCCAGGAGGAAAAATGCAGCATCCTTTTAGGGGAATGAATGAGCTTACGGTGGCTGGAGGACGCTGACATGTAAGGGGAGGATACATGTGGGACTAGTCATCTGTGTAGAAATCATCTCTCACTCTAATTCAAAACCCTCCCCACTCCAAAACTCCAAGGGAAACCGCTAAAATATCCTGTTTATGTCACACTCTCCATATTAACTGGCGAGGGAGCTTGGGCTGATGCCTGGTGACATGAGTTCTTAGCACTAATAGCTTCAGGGTTGAGAACAAGTGCACATCTGCATGTGTGTGTGTGTGTGTGTGTGTGTGTGTGTGTCTCTCTACTGTCGCGTGGACTGTGTAACGGCTGATTTACAGATGTGAGATTCGCATCAAAAGGTCATCAGCCTCTCCTCGCGTTAAAACGTCCTTCCAAGCTTGACCGAATGGAAGATAGTTGTCACTTTCCGTCCTGCTTCACATTAAACTGCCGGCGATGTGTGTCTGCAGTTATGAAAGTGTTTTGGTTTGGGGATGACTCATGTTGTGGCTCAGCCCGACCTCAGGATCAGGCTAGGAATCATTTTCTACTTGGAGAGAACTGGCGACTCGGAGAGGAAGTTAAGTTAACGGCGGATCAAATGACTGTGTGTGAATCTGAAGGAGGTCATTTGTAGTAATCCTCAGAGAAGTGTCACCCGACTTTGCAGATCCCCTCAGCTCTACAGAGCATTTTAGCAGCTTTCAGCTTGATGTTTTGGTGTTCTGGCGCGCGACTTTACTGTTTTGGTGCACTCTCACGGCTCTCATCAAGCCCGCCTCAGTGAAAAAGCAACTGCAAATGGATGCAATGTTGCTCTGTGTGTGCTGGATGTGTAAATAGGAAACTGTTAGCCAACACGTTCACTATCTAACCTCTATAAGGAGATGATATGACGGTGTTGTATTTACAGGTCTGAGGCCCCCCAAGTCGTCAAAAAGTCAGTGAATGCTGCTTTAAAATATAAAAAAATACCATTGTTATCATGAACAATATGATAGGGGGGACCCATATTTGACGCTGCTCTCTTGGCTCTTAAAAAAAAAGAAAAGAAAGTGTGAGCTCTGGTCACTATGGTGCTGTCGCTCACACCCTCTCCTATCACACAACACTGTCGTCACTGTGGTTGGCAATAAACTGGAAATGTTGGGAAGCTATTTCTGTCTGTGATTGGCGATAGAAGGAGGAGGAGGAGGAGGAGGAGGAGGAGGTGACGCTGTCTGCGCACTGGAGCCTGAGCGCTGGGAGCTATAAACTGCTACAAATGCTAATGCTCACGTCATACTGTAATAACAGTGTGTCAGACTTGTTGGCTTCGAAAGGTTACAAGTTTTACTTGTTTTTGTTTTACTGCTTGTGACTGCAGCCAGTCATTATCAGCCCGCAACGCGTACATTCAAAACAGGTATTTTGTCTTTTCCACATGTCGAGGCTCAAATAATGGCAGCAGAGAGAAGTGCTGCAGTGGCAACAGTGGCAGTATTACATTGTACTGCATTACTCTGGCCTCGATTTATCTTTTCGCCCTCGTGTTGGGATTATATCCAGTGAGTGACTTCTTCAAATTGAGACGATTAGCGCCGCTCGATTTCACCCCTCCTCTACTCTGTCACTGACTACTCTCCAATTGCTCCAAAGCCTCAGGGCCCGTGTTTGTTTTTAGGAGAGCAGATGTTTGTGACTCCCTCCATCCATCCTGCCAAGCCTCCTCCTCCTCCTTCTTCTTCTTCTTCTTCTTCTTCTTCTTCTTCTTCTTCTTCTTCTTCTCTCCGCTCATCGTGTATCGTGTCTGTTTACATTTGGTGGCAGAGTTACAGCAGATTTCTCTCTCTCTCTCTCTCTCTCTCTCATGGGATAGATAGTATACATGGAGGGTTGGCTTCATCTATGCTTTCACGGAAAACTGCCTCCAGACTTTTGGAGCAGGCCAACACGTGTGTTTGCAGCTAGGAAGTCCTCCCATGTTTCTCTGAAAGCTAGTGGCTGATTGATTTCCCGGTCATTTTGGTCACTGGGTCAAACAGGTCTGAAGAGATAAGCCTGGATTTAAATGTCACCATTAAAGCCAGAGAGCTGCACATTGGGACTATCTAGTCATCGTGGATTGGATTTCTTTGGAAGTCAACACAACTTTCGGTAGCTGAGGTAATGGGGAGAACAGGAGAGCAATGTGGGACTTTGATAAAGCAGTGGAAACATGTTTGTGTACTACTCGGTATCAGTTCCAAAGACACAACTGTGGTTACGTGGATAATGCAAAATATCAGCTAGCACCAGGTACCAATGCAGTACTTTCACTTAGCAGCGTATTATTAGACCATTCATCTGGGTTCATAACTCCAAAGTGATTGAGATAGTAACATTTTCTGGGAGTTGCTTTGCCTTGAACTCATATTGACATATTGTATTTGATTTTCATGCTATGGAAAGGAATAATTTGACATTTTGGGAAAGACGCTTATTCACTTTTTTGCCGAGAGTTAGCTGAGAAGATCGATACCACTCTCAAGTTTGTATGGTGAAGGTGAAGCTACAGCCAGCTGCAGGTTAGCTTAGCTTAGCACAGAGACTGGAAACAGGGGGAAACAGCTAGTATGCTATGACGTGCTAATTAGTGAGCTTTCGAGGTGCCTTTTGTTACCTTCGGACAGAGTCCGGCTAGCCGTTTCCCTTGTTTCCAGTCTTAATGCTAAGCTAAGCTAACCAGCTGCTGGTGGTAGCTTCATATTGAACGTACAGATATAAGAGTGGTATCAATCTTCTCATCTGACTCTTTGCAAGAAAGCAAACCAGCGCATGAGCCATTAACTATTCTACTTTTAATACCTGTCTCCTATTCACCCTAGTAAAGCCTGGCCTAACACTGTTTTTTAGACAGCAGTTTGCTGGTTAAGTGGTTGGAGTTTATGGAGTTAATGTCTTTGTTTTTACTGCAATTTTACAAATTGTCATCAGGTTGCTGTTGAGGTAACCGTTTCTCTTCCCATGAGTCAAACTGCTGGCCTCCGGTACAGGAAAGACTCTGTCCTGCATGAGGTCATTGGTTTGTCTGCGCAGCCCACGAGGCACCCTGCCTATCGTTTGTCTGTAAGCAGCGCTCTTTGGGCTGGAAAATGCTGCGGGTGTACGTATTCCCTTCCTCCCTGGACAGTGCTGGGAGCTCAGCAGCAAAGCCTTATAAATCTCAGGCACGAGCCACTGCAGATCTGCGCTTTCCTCCCGTGGCGTAAGCCTCTGCACTGCGCAAGGCGGATGGAAAAAGACAGATCCTCAGCACCATTCAGGCTGAATATAGGAGCATTAAAGTGCCATAGAGCCCTATGGAATCTGGTGCAGTCTGTTTTAATGGGAGGCCTTAAGTGTACACACTGACTGAGTGTCCGTGTTGCTCAGGCTATTGATCATGAAGACATACCGTGTCCTGATGGAGCCTTTCCTACCAGACAAAACAGCAAAAGCAGAGAATGACAGGTGACATATTAAATCCAAGTTAACAATACAACACAAGCCAGTGCATTGCAATTTTGATAGTATTCAAATGATATTGTTCAAAAGTGACCTGCATTTGCTTGAATTGGGGCTGTTAGAAGTGTGCAGAATGATAATAGACAGCTGCCACCAGAGAAGCCAACTTTTAGGATTTTGCAAGTTAGTTTTTCTTTTGTTTGGAATGTTTGATTTTGAAGCTTTGCCTGGAAGTAATGCGTCCTCACTTGTAAATTTCACTTTCCTCTGACAGGTTGGGAGGATGTAATAGCAGTCAGCACAGGGCCTTTGCGTCTACTTTCAGTGTCAAATTGCGTGTGGCACACGGAAAAGGCTTTCTAGGCCACTTGCATCAGTTTCGTCGCTTTCTACCAGGGTTGATTAAAGTAGCAGCTTCGCTCCACAACGTCTCCACACTTTTTATATTCCCCATGTCCTCCCATGTATTTTTCAAGCTCTCTGTTTGTATGGCAGTCATTCATGCTGCCTCTCTCCTTCTCTCCCTACCTTTTCTCACTCTCTTTCCATCTGTCTCGCTCGTCTCCCCCTCCCTCTTTTCTCTCCCTCTCTCTCTCTCTCTCTCTCTCTCTCTTGCCCTTGGTCATGGAACACGTTGTTCCCTCCTTCAGACTGTATGAGCTGCTGGCTAGCTCTGCCTTTTCATGCTGGGGTTTTTTTTTTTGTGTGTGTGTGCAAGACTGCAGTTGTTTTTTCTCTGAGGGGGGATGTCAGTGCTAAAACCGCATGACTTCTCCCAATGACAAACCCTCTTTATGTCACCCGGCAACACAGAGACAGGGGTCTTATGTCGGGTGATGACGAGGCACGTGGAGAAAGATGACGATGCACAAAATCCTCTTATGTCGAGTCTAATTGTGTATTGTTTTGGGTTGGGTTTTTTTTTTTGCGGCTGGTGCAGAGAGCAGTCGGCTGTGTGTCGACCAATTACGGAAAGACAGAGATTAGCTGGTCACTTAAAGCCGCTGATCGCAATTAGTTTTGCATTGTGAAAATGTTTGTTTAGCCAAGATGGAACAGCTTGTTATCAGGGAAAACATTATAGCCCCACTGAGTTTATTAGCTTGTTACTTGACTCTGCAGGGCTCCTAATAACAACCGCTAAAAACGGTTAATTAGTAAGAGCCTCTGTGGTTACTTTGCATAATTCTAGATGCATACAGTCGCTCAGCACTGTTTATGCTAATGCATTAGCATGGAGCAAAGTCTGGTATTGATCCAAAGGGGGCACATGGATAATTATAGAGTCTATGTTGCCGTCATCATGTTTCAGTCCTCTT